>NC_069504.1:144494958-144653603 GCF_027579735.1 Bombina bombina | reverse complement strand
TTAAAGTGCTAAGAATAGTACTACTTAACACAACCTAGTTAACATGGGTCCCAGACCGCATGTCTTATTATTATATTTTGTCAGGGTAATCATGCAGGCCATATAGACCTCCCCCGATAGGGGGAGTAACAGGGATTAAAGTGCTAAGAATAGTACTACTTAATACAACCTAGTTACCATGGGTCCCAGACCGCATGTCTTATTATTATATTTTGTCAGGGTAATCATGCAGGCCATATAGACCTCCCCCAATAGAGGGAGTAACAGGGATTAAAGTGCTAAGAATAGTACTACTTAACACAACCTAGTTACCATGGGTCCCAGGCCGCATGTTTTGTTGTTATACTTTGTCAGGGTAATCATGCCGGCCATATAGACCTCCCCCGATAGGGGGAGTAAGAGGGATTAAACTGCTGAGAACAGTACTACTTAACACAACCGAGTTACCATGGGTCCCAGACCGCGTGTCTTGTCGTTATACTTTGTCAGGGTAATCATGCACGCCATATAGACCTCCCCCGATAGGGGGAGTAACAGGGATTAAAGTGCTAAGAATAGTAAGACTTAACACAACCTAGTTACCATGGGTCCCAGACCGCATGTTTTGTTGTTATACTTTGTCAGGGTAATCATGCAGGCCATATAGACCTCCCCCGATAGGGGGAGTAAGAGGGATTACACTGCTAAGAACAGTACTACTTAACACAACCTAGTTACCATGGGTCCCAGACCGCATGTCTTATTATTATATTTTGTCAGGGTAATCATGCAGGCCATATAGACCTCCCCCGATAGGGGGAGTAACAGGGATTAAAGTGCTAAGAATAGTACTACTTAATACAACCTAGTTACCATGGGTCCCAGACCACATGTCTTATTATATTTTGTCAGGGTAATCATGCAGGCCATATAGACCTCCCCCGATAGGGGGAGTAACAGGGATTAAAGTGCTAAGAATAGTACTACTTAAAACACAACCTAGTTACCATGAGTCCCAGACCGCATGTCTTATTATTATATTTTGTCAGGGTAATCATGCAGGCCATATAGACCTCCCCCGATAGGGTGAGTAACAGGTATTAAACTAATAAGAACAGTACTACTTAACACAACCTAGTTACCATGGGTCCCAGACCACATGTCTTGTGGTTATATTTGGTGAGGGTAATCAGGCAGGCCGTATAGACCTCTCCCAATAGGGGGAGTTACAGGGATTAAAGTTCTAAGAATAGTACTACTTAACACAACCTAGTTACCATGGGTACCAGACCGCATGTCTTATTATATCTTGTC
Source organism: Bombina bombina (assembly GCF_027579735.1). Classification (NCBI taxonomy): domain Eukaryota; kingdom Metazoa; phylum Chordata; class Amphibia; order Anura; family Bombinatoridae; genus Bombina; species Bombina bombina. Next base: position 144,652,310 of record NC_069504.1, on the reverse strand, counting down.
AGGGTAATCATGCAGGCCATATAGACCTCCCCCGATAGGGGGAGTAACAAGGATTAAAGTGCTAAGAATTGTACTACTTAACACAACCTAGTTAACATGGGTCTCAGACCGCATGTCTTATTATTATATTTTGTCAAGTTAATCATGCAGGCCATATAGACCTCCCCCAATAGGGGGAGTAACAGGGATTAAAGTGCTAAGAATAGTACTACTTAAAACACAACCTAGTTACCATGGGTCCCAGACCGCATGTCTTATTATTATATTTTGTCAGGGTAATCATGCAGGCCATATAGACCTCCCCCAATAGGGGGAGTAACAGGGATTAAAGTGCTTAGACTAGTACTACTTAACACAACCTAGTTACCATGGGTCCCAGACCGCATGTCTTATTATTATATTTTGTCAGGGTAATCATGCAGGCCATATAGACCTCCCCCAATAGAGGGAGTAACAGGGATTAAAGTGCTAAGAATAGTACTACTAAAGACAACCTAGTTACCATGGGTTCCAGACCGCATGTCTTGTTGTTATATTTTGTCAGGGTAATCATGCAGGCCATATAGACCTCCCCCGATAGGGGGAGTAACAGGGATTAAAGTGCTAAGAATAGTACTACTTAACACAACCTAGTTAACATGGGTCCCAGACCGCATGTCTTATTATTATATTTTGTCAGGGTAATCATGCAGGCCATATAGACCTCCCCCGATAGGGGGAGTAACAGGGATTAAAGTGCTAAGAATAGTACTACTTAATACAACCTAGTTACCATGGGTCCCAGACCGCATGTCTTATTATTATATTTTGTCAGGGTAATCATGCAGGCCATATAGACCTCCCCCAATAGAGGGAGTAACAGGGATTAAAGTGCTAAGAATAGTACTACTTAACACAACCTAGTTACCATGGGTCCCAGGCCGCATGTTTTGTTGTTATACTTTGTCAGGGTAATCATGCAGGCCATATAGACCTCCCCCGATAGGGGGAGTAAGAGGGATTAAACTGCTGAGAACAGTACTACTTAACACAACCGAGTTACCATGGGTCCCAGACCGCGTGTCTTGTCGTTATACTTTGTCAGGGTAATCATGCACGCCATATAGACCTCCCCCGATAGGGGGAGTAACAGGGATTAAAGTGCTAAGAATAGTAAGACTTAACACAACCTAGTTACCATGGGTCCCAGACCGCATGTTTTGTTGTTATACTTTGTCAGGGTAATCATGCAGGCCATATAGACCTCCCCCGATAGGTGGAGTAAGAGGGATTACACTGCTAAGAACAGTACTACTTAACACAACCTAGTTACCATGGGTCCCAGACCGCATGTCTTATTATTATATTTTGTCAGGGTAATCATGTAGGCCATATAGACCTCCCCCGATAGGGGGAGTAACAGGGATTAAAGTGCTAAGAATAGTACTACTTAATACAACCTAGTTACCATGGGTCCCAGACCACATGTCTTATTATATTTTGTCAGGGTAATCATGCAGGCCATATAGACCTCCCCTGATAGGGGGAGTAACAGGGATTAAAGTGCTAAGAATAGTACTACTTAAAACACAACCTAGTTACCATGAGTCCCAGACCGCATGTCTTATTATTATATTTTGTCAGGGTAATCATGCAGGCCATATAGACCTCCCCCGATAGGGTGAGTAACAGGTATTAAACTAATAAGAACAGTACTACTTAACACAACCTAGTTACCATGGGTCCCAGACCACATGTCTTGTGGTTATATTTGGTGAGGGTAATCAGGCAGGCCGTATAGACCTCTCCCGATAGGGGGAGTTACAGGGATTAAAGTGCTAAGAATAGTACTACTTAACACAACCTAGTTACCATGGGTACCAGACCGCATGTCTTATTATATCTTGTCAGGGTAATCATGCAGGCCATATAGACCTCCCCCGATAGGGGGAGTAACAAGGATTAAAGTGCTAAGAATAGTACTACTTAACACAACCTAGTTACCATGGGTCTCAGACCGCATGTCTTATTATTATATTTTGTCAAGTTAATCATGCAGGCCATATAGACCTCCCCCAATAGGGGGAGTAACAGGGATTAAAGTGCTAAGAATAGTACTACTTAAAACACAACCTAGTTACCATGGGTCCCAGACCGCATGTCTTATTATTATATTTTGTCAGGGTAATCATGCAGGCCATATAGACCTCCCCCAATAGGGGGAGTAACAGGGATTAAAGTGCTTAGACTAGTACTACTTAACACAACCTAGTTACCATGGGTCCCAGACCACATGTCTTATTATTATATTTTGTCAGGGTAATCATGCAGGCCATATAGACCTCCCCCAATAGAGGGAGTAACAGGGATTAAAGTGCTAAGAATAGTACTACTTAATACAACCTAGTTACCATGGGTCCCAGACCACATGTCTTATTATATTTTGTCAGGGTAATCATGCAGGCCATATAGACCTCCCCTGATAGGGGGAGTAACAGGGATTAAAGTGCTAAGAATAGTACTACTTAAAACACAACCTAGTTACCATGAGTCCCAGACCGCATGTCTTATTATTATATTTTGTCAGGGTAATCATGCAGGCCATATAGACCTCCCCCGATAGGGTGAGTAACAGGTATTAAACTAATAAGAACAGTACTACTTAACACAACCTAGTTACCATGGGTCCCAGACCACATGTCTTGTGGTTATATTTGGTGAGGGTAATCAGGCAGGCCGTATAGACCTCTCCCGATAGGGGGAGTTACAGTGATTAAAGTGCTAAGAATAGTACTACTTAACACAACCTAGTTACCATGGGTCTCAGACCGCATGTCTTATTATTATATTTTGTCAAGTTAATCATGCAGGCCATATAGACCTCCCCCAATAGGGGGAGTAACAGGGATTAAAGTGCTAAGAATAGTACTACTTAAAACACAACCTAGTTACCATGGGTCCCAGACCGCATGTCTTATTATTATATTTTGTCAGGGTAATCATGCAGGCCATATAGACCTCCCCCAATAGGGGGAGTAACAGGGATTAAAGTGCTTAGACTAGTACTACTTAACACAACCTAGTTACCATGGGTCCCAGACCACATGTCTTATTATTATATTTTGTCAGGGTAATCATGCAGGCCATATAGACCTCCCCCAATAGAGGGAGTAACAGGGATTAAAGTGCTAAGAATAGTACTACTTAACACAACCTAGTTACCATGGGTCCCAGGCCGCATGTTTTGTTGTTATACTTTGTCAGGGTAATAATGCAGGCCATATAGACCTCCCCCGATAGGGGGAGTAACAGGGATTAAAGTGCTAAGAATAGTACTACTTAACACAACCTAGTTACCATGGGTCTCAGACCGCATGTCTTATTATTATATTTTGTCAGGGTAATCATGCAGGCCATATAGACCTCCCCCGATAGGGGGAGTAACAGGGATTAAAGTGCTAAGAATAGTACTACTTAATACAACCTAGTTACCATGGGTCCCAGACCACATGTCTTATTATATTTTGTCAGGGTAATCATGCAGGCCATATAGACCTCCCCCGATAGGGGGAGTAACAGGGATTAAAGTGCTAAGAATAGTACTACTTAAAACACAACCTAGTTACCATGAGTCCCAGACCGCATGTCTTATTATTATATTTTGTCAGGGTAATCATGCAGGCCATATAGACCTCCCCCGATAGGGTGAGTAACAGGTATTAAACTAATAAGAACAGTACTACTTAACACAACCTAGTTACCATGGGTCCCAGACCACATGTCTTGTGGTTATATTTGGTGAGGGTAATCAGGCAGGCCGTATAGACCTCTCCCAATAGGGGGAGTTACAGGGATTAAAGTGCTAAGAATAGTACTACTTAACACAACCTAGTTACCATGGGTACCAGACCGCATGTCTTATTATATCTTGTCAGGGTAATCATGCAGGCCATATAGACCTACCCCGATAGGGGGAGTAACAAGGATTAAAGTGCTAAGAATAGTACTACTTAACACAACCTAGTTAACATGGGTCTCAGACCGCATGTCTTATTATTATATTTTGTCAAGTTAATCATGCAGGCCATATAGACCTCCCCCAATAGGGGGAGTAACAGGGATTAAAGTGCTAAGAATAGTACTACTTAAAACACAACCTAGTTACCATGGGTCCCAGACCGCATGTCTTATTATTATATTTTGTCAGGGTAATCATGCAGGCCATATAGACCTCCCCCAATAGGGGGAGTAACAGGGATTAAAGTGCTTAGACTAGTACTACTTAACACAACCTAGTTACCATGGGTCCCAGACCGCATGTCTTATTATTATATTTTGTCAGGGTAATCATGCAGGCCATATAGACCTCCCCCAATAGAGGGAGTAACAGGGATTAAAGTGCTAAGAATAGTACTACTTAACACAACCTAGTTACCATGGGTCCCAGGCCGCTTGTTTTGTTGTTATACTTTGTCAGGGTAATAATGCAGGCCATATAGACCTCCCCCGATAGGGGGAGTAACAGGGATTAAAGTGCTAAGAATAGTACTACTTAACACAACCTAGTTACCATGGGTCCCAGACCACATGTTTTGTTGTTATACTTTGTCAGGGTAATCATGCAGGCCATATAGACCTCCCCCGATAGGGGGAGTAAGAGGGATTAAACTGCTGAGAACAGTACTACTTAACACAACCTAGTTACCATGGGTCCCAGACCGTGTGTCTTGTTGTTATACTTTGTCAGGGTAATCATGCACGCCATATAGACCTCCCCCGATAGGGGGAGTAACAGGGATTAAAGTGCTAAGAATAGTAAGACTTAACACAACCTAGTTACCATGGGTCACAGACCGCATGTTTTGTTGTTATACTTTGTCAGGGTAATCATGCAGGCCATATAGACCTCCCCCGATAGGGGGAGTAAGAGGGATTACACTGCTAAGAACAGTACTACTTAACACAACCTAGTTACCATGGGTCCCAGACCGCATGTCTTGTGGTTATATTTGGTGAGGGTAATCAGACAGGCCGTATAGACCTCCCCCAATAGGGGGAGTAACAGGGATTAAAGTGCTAAGAATAGTAAGACTTAACACAACCTAGTTACCATGGGTCCCAGACCGCATGTTTTGTTGTTATACTTTGTCAGGGTAATCATGCAGGCCATATAGACCTCCCCCGATAGGGGGAGTAAGAGGGATTACACTGCTAAGAACAGTACTACTTAACACAACCTAGTTACCATGGGTCCCAGACCGCGTGTCTTGTTGTTATACTTTGTCAGGGTAATCATGCAGGCCATATAGACCTCCCCCGATAGGGGGAGTAACAGGGATTAAAGTGCTAACAATAGTACTACTTAACACAACCTAGTTACCATGGGTCCCAGACCGCATTTATTATTATTATACTTTTTCAGGGTAATTATATATCTATCAAATCTATCTATTTATCTTCTATCGATTCTATCTAACTATCAATCTATGTATATCTATCTATCAAATCTATCTATCTCGTGGCCGGACTGTTTTGAGATAGCCACTTGTGTTTAGGCCAAATTTGAAATAGGAGGACAAACCAATCATCTTCTTCCATCTCCCTGTTCCAAAAATGCAGTCCATATAGACCTCCCCCGATAGGGGGAGTAACAGGAGTAGTAAACTGCTAAGAATAGTACTACTTAACACACCACGGGTCCCAGACCGCATGTCTTATTGTTATACTCTGTCAGGGAAATTATATATCTATCAAATCTATCTAACTATCAATCGTATCTATCAAATGTATATTGCATCTATTGATCTATGTAATTCCTATCTATCAAATGTATATTGCATCTTTTGATCTATGTAATTCGTATCTATCAAATGTATATTGCATCTATTGATCTATGTAATTCGTATCTATCAAATGTATATTGCATCTATTGATCTATGTAATTTGTATCTATCATACGTATATTGCATCTATGGAGCTATGTAATCTATGTATCTATCTATCAAATCTATCTATCTTGTGGTTGTGCAAATGGACTGTTTGCGGTTGTTTGCGGTGCGTTACACGGAGAGTTTGGTCTGTCACTGTGAAGCGGGCGTAACCCTTACACTACCTGATCGATACAACATCATACCTGATGTTTTAAAGCACGTTATTGCAAACAATTTAGGAATGTTAGGTGATTTAGGCCCTTTATGGGTTAAAACCAGACTCTGCATCAACTATGTAATTTTCCATGGGAGTTTTGCCATGGATCCCCCTCCAGCATGCCACAGTCCAGGTATTAGTACCCTTGAAACAACTTTTCCATCACTATTGTGGCCAGAAAGAGTCCTTGTGGGTTTTAAAGTTCGCCTGCCTATTGAAGTCAATGGCGGTTCGCGCGGTTCGCCGGTTCGCGAACAATAGCGGAAGTTCGAGTCCGCAGTTTGCAAACCGAAATTTTTAAGTTCGGGACATCACTAATAGAATTGTATCAGCCAATCGGAATCTAAGGGACGCCATATTGGATGACGTTACTTAAAGATACCTTCATTCTGTTTTAGTCGTCGGATGAAGAGGATGCTCCGCGTCGGATGTCTTGAAGATGGACCCGCTCCGTGTCGGAAGGATGAAGATAGAAGATGCCATCTGGATGAAGACTTCTGCCTGTCTGGAGGACCACTTCTGCCCGGCTTGGATGAAGACTTCTGCCCGTCTGGAGGACCACTTCGCCTGGCTTGAATGAAGACGTCTCCCGGTAAGTCGATCTTCAGGGGGTTAGTGTTAGGTTTTTTTAAGGGTGTATTGGGTGGGTTTTATCTTTAAGATTAGGGTTTGGGCGGCAAAAGAGCTAACTGCCCTTTTAGGGCAATGCCCTTCCAAATGTTAGGTGTTAGTGTAACTTAGGTTAGATTTTATTTTACAGGTAAATTTGTCTTTATTTTAACTAGGTAGTTATTAAATAGTTAATAACTATTTAATAACTATTCTACCTAGTTAAAATAAATACAAACTTGCCTGTAAAATAAAAAATAAACCCTAACCTAGCTACAATGTAACTATTAGTTATATTGTAGCTATTTTGGGGTTTATTTTACAGGTAAGTATTTAGTTTTAAATAGGAATAATTTAGTTAATGATAGTAATATTTATTTAGATTTATTTAAATTATATTTAAGTTAGGGGGTGTTAGGGTTAGGGTTAGAGTTAGGTTTAGGGGTTAATAACTTTAATATAGTGGCGGCGACGTTGGGGGCGGCAGATTAGGGGTTAATAAATGTAGGTAGGTGGCGGCGATGTTAGGGATGGCAGATTAGGGTTTAATAATATTTAACTAATGTTTGCGAAGCGGGAGTGCGGCGGTTTAGGGGTTAATATGTTTATTATAGTGGCGGCGACGTTGGGGGCGGCATATTAGGGGTTAAAAAGTGTAGGTAGGTTGCGGCGACATAGGGGAAGGCAGAATAGGGGTTAATAAATATAATGTAGGTGGTGGCGATGTTGGGGGCAGCAGATTAGGGGTTCATAAATATAATGTAGGTGGCGGCGGTGTCCGGAGCGGCAGATTAGGGGTTAAAAATGTTATTTTAGTGTTTGTGATGCGGGAGGGCCTCGGTTTAGGGGTTAATAGGTAGTTTATAGGTGTTAGTGTACTTTTTAGCACTTTAGTTATGAGTTTTATGTTACGGCGTTGTACCATAAAACTCTTAACTACTGACTTTTAAATGCGTTAGGGATCTTGACAGGGTAGGGTGTACCGCTCACTTTTTGGCCTCCCAGGACAGACTCATAATACCGGCGCTATGGAAGTCCCATAGAAAAAAGACTTTACGAAATTTACGTAAGTCGTTTTGCTGTAAGGCCAAAGAAGTGTGCGGTACACCTAAACCTTCAAGACTCGTAATACCAGCGGGCGTAAAAAAGCAGCGTTAGGACCTCTTAACGCTGCTTTTTTACCCTAGCACACAACTCGTAATCTAGCTGTTACAGTTTAAATGACCAATTAATAAGTTATACTATTATGGGTGAAGTGTATAAAACTATTTTTTTTAACAAAACAATTAATCTGACAAAATTAAAGAAAGCAAGTACCTTGTCTGTGAAATGCTATGTACTGTATATCTATCTATCTATCTATCGTCGATCTATCTGTTTATATACCTATATATCTATTTTTTTTCTACATGATTTATTTGCAAACCTGTGGTTAGCCAGTGTTTTATGTAATTTCGTCACTGTATTTCAGAACTTAGATGATCATACCATTTACATATGCTTGGTGTCATGGAGAAGAACATTTACAAATAACTCATACATTCTGCATTTTGCGTCAGTAATAACAGAAGTAAGGCAATTAATCTTTAGCATACCGCACAAGAGATAGCATGACATATTCATTATATCTACTGAGCATTATTGATACCTACAACTGACTCATATTGTCGTAAGCATAATACCTGAGTCATAACCATTGTAGTAATTGAAAAGAAAATTGTATTTCTTCCATATTCAATTACCAAAGAGCCACACATTGTTATAAGGAAAAGTACCCCCCCAATAAAAAAAGTATACTGAGAAGTCATAGTCTCTGTGAGAGCACAGCAAACCTGTACAGCAATAAATATAGCTCTGTCCATTCAGTATGTGAAGAATAAAAATGGGGTCACCAGCAAATATTTGAGAAACTCTTCATGGTACCATTAGTTCTGCAAACGTCCTCCATAAATTATATACATCCCTGCCTTTCAAAAAGATTTTAATTTAAATTATGTAAAATTAAAAGTCAACTGTACATAATATGTTTTAAATTTATTTTGTCTCTTTTTCCTGTAACTTAAAATTAAAAACTGTCATGATCCAGATAGGGAATGCAATTTTAAACAACTTTCCGACTTACTTTTATCATCAAACTTGCTTTGTTCTCGTGGTATTCTTTATTGAAAGCTAAACCTAAGTAGGCTCATATGCTAATTTCTTAGCTTGTGAAGACCACCTCTTATCTCAGTGCATTTTGACAGTTTTTCACAGCTAGACAGTGCTAGTTCATTTGTGCCATATAGATAACATTATGCTCACTTCTGCAGATTTATTTGAGTCAACACTGATTGGCTAAAATGCAAGTCTTTTAAAATAACTGAAGTAAAGGTGTTGGTTATGCAAAACTTGGGAATGGGTAATAAAGGTATTACCTATCTTTTTAAAGAATAGGAATGCTGGAGTAGACTGTCCCGTTAAAGCCTCGTTTTCCACAGCCACAGGTAGGCTGGAAGATACTGAAGCTTGGCCTTACAATGTTTAACACTATGTGCTATATTCACAGATGCTCAGAAGGTTGTCAAGAGGTTTGTTGTAAAGACATGTTCAATATATGGTTCACATAAACAAAAACAGTTACAACTGTAACACTTAGGAAACATGCTTGAAAAATGGTTTATGGAAATGGTTTTGATTACAAAATATTCACGTTAGTTTTGTAACCTCAATGGAAATAACAGAGGTGTCTCAGCAATCTTACAAACACAAGCAAGAGGCTGACTGTAGGCATTCTGTGTAGTTTTGAAGGAGTGATCGGCTCTGAAAACTAGCATGCAGAATTCATAAAGACTCTATTGCCCTTGTTAAGTATCTCAACAGGTGGCTATGTTTCATTAATACAAAATTGATAAGGTTGTCTTGTTTTTATTTCAGGTTTAAAGGGACAGTCTAGGCCAAAATAAACCTTCATGATTCAGATAGGGCATGTAATTTTAAACAATTTTCCAATTTACTTTTATCACCAATTTTGCTTTGTTCTCTTGGTATTCTTGATTGAAAGCTTAACCTAGGAGGTTCATATGCTAATTTCTTAGACCTTGAAGCCCACCTCTTTCAGATTGCATTTTAACAGTTTTTCACCACTAGAGGGTGTCAGTTCACGTATTTCATATAGATAACACTGTGCTCGTGCACGTGAAGTTATCTGGGAGCAGGCACTGATTGGCTAGACTGCAAGTCTGTCAAAAGAACTGAAAAAAGGGGCAGTTTGCAGAGGCTTAGATACAAGATAATCACAGAGGTTAAAAGTCTATTATTATAACTGTGTTGGTTATGCAAAACTGGGAAATGGGTAATAAAGGGATTATCTATCTTTTAAAACAATAACAATTCTGGTGTAGACTGTCCCTTTAACAATTTGTGCAGATGAGATAGCTATATCTTGATCCCTCTTTTGGACTTTTGAGCCTGGCTTGTTATCTTTACCCCTCTTTTTGTCCTTTCCACAGGTACCTCTTTATCCTGACAAACATAAACCCTGGCTTGGACTTTTACTACTCTTTTGGAGCATGCTTTATGGTCACCTTCTGGTTCCTAACCACACTGCTGGACTGGTAAGAAGTCCACCTAGCTCAGGATCCTATTTTGTAGTGTGGACAACCTAGCAGGTTATGACAACACAAATACATATGTTATACCGTTTTAAAAAATGTGAAACCTATCTACTTTAAAATGGGAATAGAAAATAAACCTAAAGTATTTAGAATCTTGAAGCCAAAATTTGGTAGGATTTCCTTTTAGGCAAGCCATGCCACAGGACTGTCTAACCATGTAACTTTACCAACCAACTCTTCTTTTGGAACGCGGTTCAGTCTAGGAGTGTTTTCTCCCCTATAAAAGGGTTTCTGAAATGACCACAGATGGATACATTAATTAAATATCCAAAGACAAGAAAAAGAGGAGTAACAACGGGAAAGAAATAAAAACGAAAATCATATGACCTGTACTAATATAGAATTTAGTATATTAATAAAAGTAAAATGGTAGAGCCTATATGAATGAAAAGCTCACAATGTTCTAGCATGGTATCTTTTTTTCAAGGAAAAGTTCAAGCTAAGGGGCATATTTATCAAAGTGCGAGCGGACATGATACGATGTAGCGTATCATGTCCACTGCACATCGATAAATGCCGACTGCATACGCTGTGGGCATTTATCATTGCACAAGCAGTTCACCAGAAATGCTTGTGCAATACCGCCCCCTGCAGGATTGCGGCCGCTAGCAGGGGGTGTCAATCAACCCGATCGTATTCGGAGCTTGATAATTCGGCCCTTAAAGCTGTTTAGAACTTATAATGAAATGAACATGAAATGCATGGCTGCATACAACCAATTCCTGGGAATAATTGCTCCGTGACTAACTCTCAAAGCTCTTTTTGAAAGCATACCTTCACAGATTTAAAAGATCAAGAACATTTATTGAACTTAAATACATTTTTAGATACAAAGAAAACTTATTTAAACTGCCATTTAAAAGGACACTAAACCCAAATTTTTTCTTTAATGAGTCAGCTAGATCATGCAATTTTAAGCAACTTTCTAATTTACTCCTATTATCAATTTGACTTTGTTCTCTTGCTATATATTTTTAAAAGCAGAAATATAAAGCTTAAGAGACTGCCCATTTTTGGTTGAGAACCTGGGTTATGCTTGCTTATTGGTTTGTTAACTGTATCCACCAATAAGCAAGCCCTATCCATAGTGCTAAACCTAAAATGGGCTGGCTCCTAAGCTTTAAAGTCCTACTTTTTAAATAAAGATAGCAAGAGTATGAAAAAAAATTGATAGCAGGAGTAAATTAGAAAGTTGTTTAAAATTCCATGCTATCTGAATCATTAAAGAACAAATTTGAGTTTAGTATCCCTTTAATAGTTAAATATCTTAAACCCCTAAACATTTCTCTGAATAAAAAAAAAAGCAGAATGAATGTCGAAGTGGGCTATGTCAGACTGCATCATGTTTAGTTCAATTATCTGAGATGACAGAAAAGGGCATTATTCACTGCAAGGTCATATATTAAACATCCTGCGTCCTTCTTTAGGAAGAGATGGATCAGATTTATACATCAACAGTATGATTCTGAGATAGATATGTAGGCTGTTAAAGTGATTCATTTAAGTTTTGTCAATACAAAAATAAATAAGTATCATTAATCAATTTTATATTTTACAAAGTATTTATTTCCCATTTTTTTGTCACCCACACACACACACATAAACATTCTCAGAATGAAATGGGTGCCAAGATTTAAAATAAGCCATCTGCACTCTTCTGAAACATACTCTATATTTCAGCATGTTAAAAACTGTACCTAATGCTTTTTTGCTATAGGGCCCCATTTATGAAGCTGGTAAGAAGCTTCAGGAGCTGTTTCAGAGAAGAATCGCTTATACGAGCCTGCAACCAATAGTTAAAGGGACATGAATCCCACATTTATATTATGATTTAGGTAGAACATACAATTTGAAAAAACTTTCCAGTTTACTTCTATTATAAGATTCATTTTCTTGGTATCTTTTTTTTGAAGGAGCAGCAATGCACTACTAGATTCTAACTGAAAACATGGGTGAGCCAATGACAATCAGTATATATATGCAGCCACCAATCAGCAAAGTTGACAAGGTTGTTTCAATTTTATATATTTTTTCTCTTTAATGTTTTTAAGGTTTTCTTTGTGCATCACCTTGGGGGGGTGGGGGTGGGTGGGCAGGGGGCATTACCCCCTAAGCATAATTCTGGACCCCTCATGCATCTCTTGTTTTCCTGTCCAATTCTACCCATCCATGCCCACAGCATGCCTGACCATGTTCCCATTATGTCCAGCCCTGCTCTCCCACCACAGCTCCTCCCAAGAATTAACAGTGGGCACCCTGGACGCACCCCCCATTTCATTTTTGTAAGATAGAGTGGTGAATTTTAAAGAGTTTTTAATGAATTGATTACTTAAGGGACAGTCACGTCCAAAAAAAAACATTCATGGTTCAAATAGGGCATGTAATTATAAACAACTTTCCAATTTACTTTTATCACCAATTTTGCTTTTTTCTCTTGGTATTCTTAGTTGAAAGCTAAACCTAGGAGGTTCATATGCTAATTTCTTAAACCTTGAAGGCCGCCTCTAGTCTAAATGCATTTTGATAGTTTTTCACCACTAGAGGGCATTAGTTCACATGTTTCATATAGATAACATTGAGCTCATGCACGTGAATTTACCATGGAGACAGCGCTGATTGGCTAAAATGCAAGTCTGTCAAAAGAACTGAAATAAGGGGGCAGTCTGCTGAGGCTTAGATACAAGGTAATTACAGAGGAAAAACGTGTATAATTATAACTGTGTTGGTTATGCAAAACTGGGGAATTGGTAATTAAGGGATTATATATCTTTTAAAACAACAAAAATTCTGGTGTTGACTTTCCCTTTAGTAAAGTTTTGAAGGTGCTTTTGGGATTCTGGTATGCCTTGACAGTGGGACTTGTTTTATGCAGAAAAGATGCAGCTCCATTTATCATAATGTAGGTGATCTTGCAACAGAGATGTGATGAGGGACTTTTACAAATCTCTTTGAATTCAACCATTTTCGAGTTGTGATGTTGCAGCAATTTCAGAAATATTTTTAGTTTGACAAATGATTTTTATAGAATGTAGCGTTTAAATTTGAAATAATATATATACATCATTTTCTATTTCTTCAATCACTCCATACTATCTTAAAGGGGTGTTAAACAATAGATACATGCTAGACACAATGATGTATTCAAAACATAGATAAGCCTTAGAAAAATATGTGCTCTAGTTTCTATAAAGTAATTGGCACTACCATGTTTGAACTAGGTTTCTATTTATCTCTCATTTCTGCTGAGAACAGTTAGGGACAGATATAAATCTGGCAATAAAATAGAGATTGTGAAAACAAGGTTCTGTGATAACCCTGTTAGATAATCTTATGTTCCACAAAGCCTTGTTTGGACAGTTTCTTTTATTGCCTGTTTTATGTCTGTGCCTAATTGCCCTCAGCAGGAGCGTGAGCTAATTGAAAAACCTAAGTTTTAACATGGCAGTGCCCATTACCTTATAGAAACCAAGGGGAATTTAGAATATTCAGAGGTAAATTACTGGAAAGTATAATGCAAAGTTTTTAATTACACACAATTAAAGGGATGCTGAACCCAAATTTTTTCTTCGTTCTCTTGGTATCTTTATTTGAAAATGCAGGAATGTGAGCTTATAAGCCGGCCCATCTTTGGGTCAGCACCTGTGTATTGCATACTGATTGGTGGCTAAATGCAGCCACGAATCAGCAAGTGCTATCCAGGGTCCTGAACCAAAATAGGCCAGCTTTTAAGCTTGCATTCCTGCTTTTTCAAATAAAGATACCAAGAGAATGAAGAAAAATTGATAATAGGAGTACACTTGAAATTTGCTTAAAACTGCATGCTCTATCTGATTCATGAACAAAAAAAAAATTGGGTTCAGTATCCCATTAAACATTTTATATTACTATCTCACGTTTTGATATCCCTTTATACGGGCCATATTCCTAGGTGTTAATAGTATTTGTATTTTAATAGTATTTTGCATCAGGTTTATATACATTTCTGTTTAATGGCTACATATTTCAGATCCCTTATTTTTAAAATAGATATTTACCATAATTTACTTTATTCTTTCCTAAGATCTATTTTATCAATTTTACTTTCTACTATTTCTTTGAGACAACTTTGCTTTTTATTTATATAGCCCTATTTATTTAGGCCTAGATTTGGAGTTCGGCGGTAGCCGTCAAAACCAGCGTTAGAGGCTCCTAACGCTGGTTTTGGCCGCCCGCTGGTATTTGGAGTCAGTGATTAAAGGGTCTAACGCTCACTTTTCAGCCGCGACTTTTCCATACCGCAGATCCCCCTACGCCATTTGCGTAGCCTATCTTTTCAATGGGATCTTTCTAACGCTGGTATTTAGAGTCGTTTCTGAAGTGAGCGTTAGAGCTCTAACGACAAGATTCCAGCCGCCTGAAAATAGCAGGAGTTAAGAGCTTTCTGGCTAACGCCGGTTTATAAAGCTCTTAACTACTGTACCCTAAAGTACACTAACACCCATAAACTACCTATGTACCCCTAAACCGAGCTCCCCCCACATCGCCGCCACTCGATTAAAATTTTTAACCCCTAATCTGCCGACCGCCACCTACGTTATACTTATGTACCCCTAATCTGCTGCCCCTAACCCCGCCGACCCCTATATTATATTTCTTAACCCCTAACTTGCCCCCCACAACGTCGCCGCAAGCTACTTAAAATAATTAACCCCTAATCTTCCGACCGCAAATCGCCGCCACCTACGTTATCCCTATGTACCCCTAATCTGCTGCCCTAACATCGCCGACCCCTATATTATATTTATTAACCCCTAATCTGCCCCCCTCAACGTCGCCGACACCTGCCTACACTTATTAACCCCTAATCTGCCGAGCGGACCTGAGCGCTACTATAATAAAGTTATTAACCCCTAATCCGCCTCACTAACCCTATCATAAATATTATTAACCCCTAATCTGCCCTCCCTAACATCGCCGACACCTAACTTCAATTATTAACCCCTAATCTGCCGACCGGAGCTCACCGCTATTCTAATAAATGTATTAACCCCTAAAGCTAAGTCTAACCCTAACACTAACACCCCCCTAAGTTAAATATAATTTTTATCTAACGAAATAAATTAACTCTTATTAAATAAATGATTCCTATTTAAAGCTAAATACTTACCTGTAAAATACATCCTAATATAGCTACAATATAAATTATAATTATATTATAGCTATTTTAGGATTAATATTTATTTTACAGGTAACTTTGTAATTATTTTAACCAGGTACAATAGCTATTAAATAGTTAAGAACTATTTAATAGTTACCTAGTTAAAATAATAACAAAATTACCTGTAAAATAAGTCCTAACCTAAGATATAATTAAACCTAACACTACCCTATCAATAAATTAATTAAATAAACTACCTACAATTACCTACAATTAACCTAACACTACACTATCAATAAATTAATTAAACACAATTCCTACAAATAAATACAATTAAATAAACTAGCTAAAGTACAAAAAATAAAAAAGATCTAAGTTACAGAAAATAAAAAAATATTTACAAACATATTAAAAATATTACAACAATTTTAAACTAATTACACCTACTCTAAGCCCCCTAATAAAATAACAAAGCCCCCCAAAATAAAAAATTCCCTACCCTATTCTAAATTAAAAAAAGTTACAAGCTCTTTTACCTTACCAGCCCTGAACAGGGCCCTTTGCGGGGCATGCCCCAAGAATTTCAGCTCTTTTGCCTGTAAAAGAATAAATACAATACCCCCCCCCCAACATTACAACCCACCACCCACATACCCCTAATCTAACCCAAACCCCCCTTAAATAAACCTAACACTAAGCCCCTGAAGATCTTCCTACCTTGTCTTCACCATACCAGGTTCACCGATCCGTCCTGAAGAGCTCCTCCGATGTCCTGATCCAAGCCCAAGCGGGGGCTGAAGAGGTCCATGATCCGGTCAAAGTCTTCATCCAAGCGGGGCAGAAGAGGATCTTCCATCCGATTGAAGTCATCATCCAGGCGGCATCTTCGATCTTCTTCCATCCGGAGCGAAGCGGCAGGATCCTGAAGACATCCAGCGCGGAACATCCATCCGGACCGACGACTGAACGACGAATGACTGTTCCTTTAAGGGACGTCATCCAAGATGGCGTCCCTCGAATTCCTATTGGCTGATAGGATGCTATCAGCCAATCGGAATTAAGGTAGGAATTTTCTGATTGGCTGATGGAATCAGCCAATCAGAATCAAGTTCAATCCGATTGGCTGATCCAATCAGCCAATCAGATTGAGCTCGCATTCTATTGGCTGTTCCGATCAGCCAATAGAATGCGAGCTCAATCTGATTGGCTGATTGGATCGGCCAATCGGATTGAACTAGATTCTGATTGGCTGATTCCATCAGCCAATCAGAAAATTCCTACCTTAATTCCGATTGGCTGATAGAATCCTATCAGCCAATCGGAATTCGAGGGACGCCATCTTGGATGACGTCCCTTAAAGGAACAGTCATTCGTCGTTCAGTCGTCGGTCCGGATGGATGTTCCGCGCTGGATGTCTTCAGGATCCTGCCGCTTCGCTCCGGATGGAAGAAGATCGAAGATGCCGCTTGGAGAAGATGTTTGCCGGTCCGGATGTCCTCTTCTTGCCGGATAGGAGGAAGACTTTGGAGCCTCTTCTGGACCGGATTATGGATCGCCAACCCCCGCTTGGGTTGGATGAAGATCTTGGAGCCAGGACGGATCGGTGATACCTGGATGGTGAAGACAAGGTAGGAAGATCTTCAGGGGCTTAGTGTTAGGTTTATTTAAGGGGGGTTTGGGTTAGATTAGGGGTATGTGGGTGGTGGGTTGTAATGTTGGGGGGGGGGTATTGTATGTTTTTTTTTACAGGCAAAAGAGCTGAAATTCTTGGGGCATGCCCCGCAAAGGGCCCTGTTCAGGGCTGGTAAGGTAAAAGAGCTTGTAACTTTTTTAATTTAGAATAGGGAAGGGAATTTTTTATTTTGGGGGGCTTTGTTATTTTATTAGGGGGCTTAGAGTAGGTGTAATTAGTTTAGAATTGTTGTAATATTTTTCTTATGTTTGTAAATATTTTTTTATTTTCTGTAACTTAGTTCTTTTTTATTTTTTGTACTTTAGATAGTTTATTTAATTGTATTTATTTGTAGGAATTGTGTTTAATTAATTTATTGATAGTGTAGTGTTAGGTTAATTGTAGGTAATTGTAGGTAGTTTATTTAATTATTTTATTGATAGGGTAGTGTTAGGTTTAATTATAACTTAGGTTAGGATTTATTTTACAGGTAAATTTGTTATTATTTTAACTAGGTAACTATTAAATAGTTCTTAACTATTTAATAGCTATTGTACCTGGTTAAAATAAATACAAAGTTACCTGTAAAATAAATATTAATCCTAAAATAGATATAATATAATTATAAATTATATTGTAGCTATATTAGGATTTATTTTACAGGTAAGTATTTAGCTTTAAATAGGAATAAGTTATTTAATAAGAGTTAATTTATTTCATTAGATAAAAATTATATTTAACTTAGGGGGGTGTTAGTGTTAGGGTTAGACTTAGCTTTAGGGGTTAATCCATTTATTAGAATAGCGGTGAGCTCCGATCGGAAGATTAGGGGTTAATAATTGAAGTTAGGTGTCGGCGATGTTAGGGAGGGCAGATTAGGGGTTAATACTATTTATGATAGGGTTAGTGAGGCGGATTAGGGGTTAATAACTTTATTATAGTAGCGCTCAGGTCCGCTCGGCAGATTAGGGGTTAATAAGTGTAGGCAGGTGGAGGCGACGTTGTGGGGGGCAGGTTAGGGGTTAATAAATATAATATAGGGGTCGGCGGTGTTAGGGGTAGCAGATTAGGGGTACATAGGGATAACGTAGGTGGCGGCGGTTTACGGAGCGGCAGATTAGGGGTTTAAAAAAATATGCAGGGGTCAGCGATAGCGGGGGCGGCAGATTAGGGGTTAATAAGTGTAAGGCTAGGGGTGTTTAGACTCGGGGTACATGTTAGAGTGTTAGGTGCAGACGTAGGAAGTGTTTCCCCATAGGAAACAATGGGGCTGCGTTAGGAGCTGAACGCTGCTTTTTTGCAGGTGTTAGGTTTTTTTTCAGCTCAAACAGCCCCATTGTTTCCTATGGGGGAATCGTGCACGAGCACGTTTTTGAGGCCAGCCGCGTCCGTAAGCAACTCTGGTATCGAGAGTTGCATTTGCGGTAAAAATGCTCTACGCTCCTTTTTTGGAGCCTAACGCAGCATTTGTTTTAACTCTCGATACCAGAGTTAATTTTATGGTGCGGCCAGAAAAAAGCCCGCGGAGCGTTAACAGCCCTTTTACCGCCGAACTCCAAATCTAGGCCTTAGTTTTTTGCAGTTTTGTTAGAATCTTACATTGATAATAAACAAAGTCAAGTGATAACTTTGTTTTTTAACCAAATCCTTGAAATGTCATATCCTGTTTGCACTAAAATATCTACATCTGTATAAAACTCATGAGCTATATGTTTTGCCTCTGTGATTACCTTGAATCTAAGCCACTGCAGACTGCCTCTTATCCCAGTTCTTTTGCCAGACTTGCATTTTAGCCAATCAGTGCTGACTCATGAATAACTCCATAGGAGTTAGCACAATGTTATATATATGGCACACATGGACTAGCACCGTCTAGCTGTGAAAAACTGTCAACATGCACTAAGATAAGTGGCAGCCTTCAACGGCTTAGAAATCAGTTTGAGGCTATCTAGGTTTAGCTTTCAACAAGGATGACTACGAGATCAAAACAAATTTGATGTTAATAGTAAATTGGAAAGTTGTTTTAAATTACATGCCCTATCTGAATCAAGTATAATTTTGACTTGACTGTTTCTTTAAACTTAAAAACTGTAAATTTAAAGATGTTACCGCCTGCAGAAAAGCAGTTCCAACCTTTAGAGTGTCAGAGTATATGAATATTATGATGAATATTACATATGTGTACATATATATATATATATATATATATATATATATATATATATGTATATTTTATACACTGTATATGTTAGATGAGACCTCAGGATTAATTGAACATGAGTTTGTTGAACACAGCTTCTAATACACGTCTATCAGGATTGACGATCAATAGAGCCTTTTTGAAGCATGACCCCTGTAGTGTAAAACACACAAACATTTCTTTTCTAAAGGAAATAGCTCAGTGACCCTATTCATTTGACTATATATGCAGATTTTTATAACTTCAGAACATTTGGTGAGGTGAGAAAAGAATGTGTTCAAGGACCCCTTTGGAATTTGACACGTGTAATACAACAGTTCTATCTCACTGAATCTCTATTTGAAGACATACTGCAAAACCCCCTCTTGGGGGAAGGTGACACAAATAAAATTAAATACATTTTGCAAGGGGAACAATGCCAGTTTTCCATGTATGTTTGGAATGATTCATGATATATATATATTAAAATTAAGCACATTGTATTAGGTGGATGATTGCTGCAGGGGATATTTATATAGGAAATAAATTCAGATATACATAGAAATGATATATATGTTTTGAAAACACAAAAGATCTTACTTAACCTCTGTGTGTTTAAGAACATGAATAGATGTTTATGGACCTGAAGAGAAGTGATCATTAACATTTATTTTTATTTCAGATCTACATAAACAGGATTTATGTATTCAGGAAGAAATACACAAAAATATTACATACTACATCTGGGTGAATGCAGTATATCAGGAGTTTTAAATACTACCAATCTGGAGATATAAAAATAAGCTGTTATTTGCAAAGAAATGCCAGAATACTGATACAATTATAATGCATTTTAAGCTAATAATTAACAGTGTTAAATTATTTTAATATAATGTTAGATATATGTGATGTCTCATATCAAAACGATCAGGAAATTAATCTGATGCCGCTTCACCTATAATTGATATTGGGAAAGACTGGTGCAAGACATTATGGCAATTATTATACATTTTAAAGAAAGATGTTTTAATGTATAACTGTATTTCTTTGTCATGCTGCATTTATTTGTACTGTCTAATTATAATGCTGCCACCCGGTGTTGCCACGAGAGAACTACAGCCAGAAAGATTTTTGGCTGTTGGAAATGGGATATCCAGTTATCCAATAGAGGGACAAGGTTTCGAAGGGCCACCCATATTTCACACCAATGATTACAATAATAAGTTGTATAAAGAAGGAAGGAGAGACAGTGGTCTAGAGAGTTTTTGAACTGACTGAAAACTGTTTTGCGTGGGACACAGTCAAACTACAAAAACAAAGTGGGCCATATTTCTCCTATTCCATTGCAATTACACTTATTTTATATGAGGTGTGAAATTGGATCCGTTGCAAAAACTGGGAACTGGATTGCTGTTATTTGGTGATGTATATAAAAGTTTTATTATAAGATAAGTTATATGCATAGTCAATTTGTATTTAATAGATTTAAAGAAACAGTGTGTTTAGTTAGCATTTCACAGCCTATATATATATATATATATATATATATATATATATATATATATATATATATATATATATATATATTGTTTAAATCTGTATCTGATTGACCAAGTAACTCATCTATGCAAGTTCTGATATTGTCAGTTAATTTTGTATTAGGATAAATTGCAGTTAAATAGCAGAATATATATATTATTCTATTGTTGTATAAACACTGTTTAGAATTTTATTGCTTGGATGTTAAAGGTTTTTAGTCCCATTGTGTTAAATAAATAAAAGGCTGAATTGTGAAGGTATATCTTTCTGGGTTTTGTAAGAAGGATAGCATATCTTAAGAGTTGGTTTTAACGCATATAAATTTTGTTTCATTTCCTTTTATTGCAAATATACTTCAATATGTTTATGGATATTAACTAAATAAAAGAATTCAGATATTTATATTAATTGTATGGTCTAGTAGGTGCATGGTTGATAAGGCTTTCTATTTCTTTGTATTGTGTTTATAACCCTGCCATAAACTTATATATATTATTTGGATAGCACTGCTAAGATTTTCATAAATATACTGACATAATAATTGGAGGCACTTTTCTGAGATTTAATAATATCCATCATAATTGATATAATATATTTGTAAGTAAATAGAAATTATTATAAAAGAGAAAAAAAAAAAAAAATTCATATTTCGATATTAATATTTTGAAGATATAATTTTTTTTTTTTTAAAAGTTGAAATATTAATTTTCATATTTCGAGATTGACATTAATATCTTGAAATATTATTAAAGATTAATTTTGAAAAATTAATAAAAATATTAATTTTTCATATTTCAAAATTAATCAAAAATATTAATTTTTCATATTTTCAAAGTTAATCAAAAATATTAATTTTTCATATTTCGGGATATTAATTTTTCATATTTCAAAATTAATAATATTTTTTTTTTTTTTGAAATATAAAATTTTTCTCTCTTTTTATTGGCAAAAATTGTATTAGCATTTTAGTTAAATAAATACTAAACCAATACAATAATGTCTGTAGCCAGAAGTGACTCATTTAATTCTATACATAGCAATGAAATTGGTCCCATAACCATACCTATTACTAAAGGTCAGGTCCTTAAGAAAGATATCTTAAGTTACCTTAAAGGGAAGTTTAATATTGCGGGTGAATTAAATGATTTTATGGATATGCTTGAAACTAGGGCTAAAAATATTACCGTTAATAATAATATGTGGAATGAAGAGAATGAATTCTTCCAGGAATTATTAATGATTAATCAATGCGAAGCTCCCAAAAAGCGAGACGAACTAATACTAAAATCCTGGCCCCTTTTAATATGCATAATTGACGAAATGTCGTTTTGTGTCACAGACAAACGATTGCAAATACAGGAGCTAGAAAATAGTATTCGTTCCTCGCGCAGACGCGAAGAGGGTTTAAAAACAGCCAAAAATAAAATGGATGAATTTGCCCAAAACCTAGCCACCTTAGATAAGCACAATATGGACTTAATCGCGCAGATACAAGATTTAAATAAACAGCTTGCGCAAAGCCAGAGAGAATTAAGCGATTTAAAAAGGTCATATCGCCATAATGAAAACCCCTATATTAGCAGTGAGAATAATACAGATAATGCTAACTCCTTTAGCGAACGCGTCAGGGACGAGGTACGAAAATATATAGAACAACATAGACAAATGACCCCTAACGGGTCAGAAGTAGATTTCCCAAATAGACAATCCCCTCAGGATGTAAATCCAGAGGACAGCTGTAGCGCAGCTGATGCGGGGGAGGGAAACTCTAACAGAGAATCCCAAAATAAGTCTGATAAAGTCTATGATTCCCATAAAATAATCACCTTCGTACAACGCGCAGTACCTATATTCTCCAATAAGGGAACAACATCTGTAATTGATCATTTACAGGCTTTTGAAAATGCGTTAGCTATAATGAATGTTACAAGTGAGAAATTGAAAATTGAATTTCTGCCTTGGGTATTTGACAGTAGGCATCACAAATTCTTTGTTTCACTAAAGGATATGAATATTCATTCCTGGAATGGGGTAAAACAACAATGCAGAAAAGAATTCGGGCAATATCGCACTAAAACTGCCGCGAAAATAGCGGTATATGGTTTAAAGTGTCGTGCAAATCAGAGTCCAGTCGAATTCCTTTCTGTATTGAAAAATGCGTACAGTATGGCTGAAGATAATCCCAGATTTGATGGCTCAGAATTTGTAAATTTATTTTTTGAAGCATTGCCTACACCCATCAAAATCAACTTAGCTAGAGATTTTGATGAGGACTGCTCATTGGAATGGCTGATCAAAGAGAGTACGAAGTTATACTCTATTCAGCAGTCCAGTGAGCAGGGGGTTAAAAAGGAGTCAAAACCCAAAATTGTGGCAGAAACTAGGGTGTCACCTAGCCCCCTCAATTTGGAGTCTAACAAGAGGACTTATGCAGAGGTGGCCAGTCAAAACAGGCCATCTCCACAGAGGTTTAATTCTGCCCCTCCCCCTACACAGGTTGAGGCGCAGGGAGACTATAACCAAAGTGGGGGACATAATCAGGTGAATAATTACTCACAAAGAGAATACTCACCAAATAATTGGTATCCGCGCAAGGGTAGATACAATAGACGGCGAAGATATTCTCAGGGTAACCAGACACCCCAGGTATATAATGCTCCCCAAAGTACTAATGCTGAACACGCTGAACCCCAGGGGCAACCACGCCAGAATAGAAATAGTGGCCCTGATTCTGAGGGAACCCAATGGTCCAGGAATTAGTACAATGGGGTACCAAGAGATAGGCCCAGGGGTAGAGGTAATTTGTACAATCAGGTAGATATGCTGTTTACCCAATTAAATCGGTTGAGCGAACAAATCGCTAATATGAGTCAAAAATCTACGGCTCAGCAACCGAACAATACTTTTTTAGGGGTACAGCCAGTGGTCAGCAGTGGACCACAGGCACAGTCATAAATACTGCAGTATCACCTGAAGGGGAGGGGAGAGATATACAAAATGTAGTAATAAATATCAATGATACTAATCATGTTATCTCCCCACAGACCGGAAACGGACAAATTAGCTGTGACAATGAGCGACATCAGCCGGGAAAAATTAACCAAACTTTTCCTCTGCAGTGTTCTCTTAACATTATTTCCACAGATGCAGTACACAAGAACCCAGCTGACCTTGTCATAGGGGAAACAGGTAGGTATGAAATTTCCTCTGCATCGAATGACACAGCGGATCCAGGTAAAACGTGGCGAAGCCCACAGATGTACAAGAATGCAAATTTTATGTGTGAAATGATAGAAACTGCAGGAAGATATTATGTACTAGTTGAGCTGCAAGATTCAGTCTCCAACCCTATCAGGGGATTAATTGACACTGGGTCACAGGCAACTATCTTATCCCACAGGTACTACACACAGCTAAATGAGCTAACACCCCACAAACCCAAAATAAGAGAATTTGACGGTTCTCTAATAGGTGTCGGGGGTGACTCCTTAAAAGTCTACGGTACTGCCTGGTTAAAATTTAAATTGGGGAACAGGGTCATAAGACACCCTGTCATTATAGTGGATCTGCCAACTGATCGTTTAATTATTGGTAGTGATCTCCTGAAACGATTAAGCACCATAATTGATTGCATAAATAATGTAATTTGGTTGCAAGTTAAACGGCCTATCAATTATGAAAAATCTGGTATATCTCGCACCCGACATAGCTGTCACGTGGTGGAAGAGAAACCAGATGCTGTGGAGATTCATTTCAGGAATAACTCTGTACCTGAAATCACTATTCTACAAATAGATGATCAAACTCCTTTTAGTGGCTCTGATGGTAATACTTTTAAAATTTCGCCCGGAAAAATAGCGAATATCTCCCTAGATGGCGATATATTAACCATATCACTCCACAAGGGGGATCCTAAAATCCCTAAAGGGGGAGACCATACTCAATACCTCACAGGGATTGAGAGAGTTAAAGAGGATCTATTTATCCCTATACAAGTGCATGACCTTGGTAAAACCAAGTATGCTAAAATAAATTTAAAACAGGAAGCTAGCTATATAAGCGAAGGTTTATTAGCGCAAATAGCTGAACCTAAAGTGATTAAATATCTTTCTCCCCAAGACCACTGTGTCAACGGCCTGGATGACAGGTCTGAAAGCTATAACATCACAGCTAAGTGCTTATTATCTATCTCTATTGGTAATAAGTCAGTGAAGCACCTGTTTTTAGTTTTAAATACTCCCCATAATCAAATATACATTGGCAATGATATCTTACATAGATATGCCATACAAATAGATTTGATTAATTCTTGCCTCTGGAGCAGGTTAAAGGGGGACCCTGAAGTATTTCAGGATGAAAATGCAGCCCTGAAATCAAACCAGCAATTGCCATATGCTGTGAATATGCAGGTATCTAGCGATGTTATAATTCCTGCTGGGGCTGATAAATTTCTTTTACCCTTACAGGTAAAGAGAGGTCAGAAATTAAAAACTTCTGAAACACTGATTTGCCTCTCCCATAGAATACAAAATCTGGGTGTCACAGTGACTTACACTCCTATGGTGAATATTGGAACTATTCCAATACATATTATTGTACATAACATGACCCCACAGGATATAACCTTATCCAAGGGAACTACCATAGGATATGCACTGGAATCAAGTTATTACACTTTTGGATTCCAGAATAATGTAATTGGGCTAATACCTGAAGGATACTTAACTGAAAAACAATTAATAGAACAATCCTTTGCATCTATGCCAGAGGGTCTATTTAATATTCAGTCCATTTATCCCTTCAGCTCAGAGGAAGGCATCTGTAAAATTGAAGAAGCCTCTCTAGTGTTTGATCAGCCAATCAAACAGCAAGATTACCCCAATACCCAGAATCATGGGAGCAATGTAAATTATAATCAAGGGGACCTCACCTCTAGGTTGGAAGAAGCCTATGAAATAGGACAGCCTGAAATCTTTCCAGGATTTCAGCAAATAGTCGAAGAGCAAATATCCTTAGCTAATGGCTGTTCCAGCAATGATGAACGCCAACAGCTGCGAGAACTCCTGATGGAGTACAAGGATATTTTCGCTAAGGATTCTTATGACTGTGGTACTACAGACTTGCACATTGCAAGAATACAAACAGATCCCGATGCACCACCTGTATTTGTCAAACAATACAGACTTCCCTTAGCCTCATATGATTCTCTTGCAGAGATCATAAGGAATTTGGAAGAAAGAGGTATTATCAGACAGGTGCACAGCTCTTATAATAATCCTATTCTAGGTGTCCTTAAGCCCAATGGACAATGGCGTTTGTGTGCTGACTTAAGACAGCTAAACAAACGAGTATACATGTCTGGCTGGCCTGTACCATACATTGACCAGTTCCTAGCACAAATGCAGGGATCCAAAATATTCACTGCCATTGATTGTGCACAGGGATATTGGACCATAAAGGTACATGAAGAGGACCAATATAAGCTAGCATTCTCCTTCCAAAAGGTCCAATATGCATTCCAGAGACTTCCATTTGGATACATAAATTCTGGACATGAATTTGCTGTATTCATGCATAAGGCTATGCCTGACGCACTGGAAAGGGGGACCTTATCTTATGTTGATGATGTTTTAATCAAAAGCACAGACTTTGAAAAACACATCACAGAACTTAAACACGTCCTCAGCCAACTTAAAAGGGCAGGTGTCAAATTATCCCTGCAAAAAGCTCAATGGTGCCGCACTCGTGTAAACTTCTTGGGACATGAAGTTACCTCTGACGGATTAAATCCCCAGAAGAAAAAGGTGGAAGCTATAGTGAATTCTAAAAACCCAACTAACTTAAAGGAATTGAGATCATTCCTGGGTATGACGAATTATTCTCGCAAATTCATTGATAATTATGCGGAATTAGCTAAACCACTACTACTTCTTCTAAAGAAGGATGTGAAATGGCACTGGAGTGAGTCTCAAGAGACAGCCATCAGAGAGCTGAAGAGAAAACTCACTCAAGCACCTTGCTTAGCGTACCCTGAAGGTGGTAAACCTTTCTACTTAGAAACAGGGTACACAGATGTAAGCATGAGTGCTGTGTTATACCAAAAGCATGATAATTTGAACAAAGCCATTGCTTATGCGAGCAAAAATCTATCCCCAGTAGAAATAAAGTTTAACGATTGCGAAAAAGCCCTCTTATCTACTGTATGGGCTCTACAAAATTTCCGCAGCTATATACAGGGCGAGAAAATTATTGTGGAAACGGCCCACCAGCCTTTGCTATATTTGCAAAGTGAGAGAATAAGAGATGGGAATTTGTCTAATAGCCGCATAACAGCGTGGACTCTTTCCTTACAAGGCTGGCCCTTAGAAATTCGCTACAAGCAGAATAAAAAGAATCCAGTCGCACAAGGGCTTGCTGAGCTCCACGACTGTACTGCTAGAGATCCTGGGGAAGAATTATCAGAAGATGATTTTCTGGAGGAACAATTGCTTTCCCCATATAAAATTTACAATGAGGACCATTGTCAAACATTACCTTGGGTATATGTTGATGGTTGTTCTTACCATGCCACTATTGATAATGAGCGCAGATTAGTCGCTGGCATTGGTATAACGGGGGCAAATGGATTCCCAAATATATCTATAGGTTTCAACATTGGACCAAGATCCAGTCAAGTTGCTGAACTAACTGCTGTTTTCAAAACCATTGAAATGGCTATTGAACATGGTATTCATGAATTTGTGATCATAACTGACTCAAATTATGTGCGTGACAGTTTTGTTGAATACCTGCCAACTTGGAAAAGAAATGGCATGCAGAAAAGCAATAACAAACCAGTCAAGCATGGCAAGTTGTTCTGCGAGATTGATAATCTGGTAGTATCCAATGATTTAACCGTACACTGGAAAAAGACCAAGGGTCATTCCAGAGTTTTAGGTCCTGATAAGGAAGGCAATGACCTTGCGGATTCATTAGCCAAACAAGGAGCCATAACTGGAGAACTCCTTAATATTGACCACTTAATGGGTGCAATTCAGGTAGAAGCCATTACCAGAAACCAGGCAAAACAACAGAGTGAGCCTAACTTGGTACAATGGAGTCAGGATTCTCCTAGTGAGGACCTGATCACTAGTCAAAAAGAAGACCCCATTGTAGGCATCTTCTATAAACACATAGAAGATCCTGAAAGCAACCCCATCTCAAAAGATGATTGTATTGGCAAAGAAGATCTGAGAATCTTAATAAAATCTAAATCACAATTCAAATTACAGGATGGTTTGTTAATTAGAACCTCCAAAACTGGCATCCAGCAGTGGGTAGTACCCACCAAGTTCCGAGGTCTAATGCTTCAACATGCCCATGATGCTCCCACATCTGGTCATCGCGGTGCCAAACTCACGTATGAAATATTGCGTGATTATGCTTTTTGGCCACACATGTTGAAAGATGTTCAAACCTACTGTCAAGGGTGTTTAATCTGCCCACAGTTCCAACCCACTGCACCAACGCATAGAGCGCCATTGCAAAAAAGGGGGATGGTAATGCCATGGTCAGATATACAAATTGATTTTATTGGTCCGGTAACAAGGTCATCAAGAGGTAACAAGTACATGTTAACAGTGACATGCCTGTTCACTAAATGGGTAGAGTGCATTAGTGCACCTAACAATAGTGCTGAAACATGTGCAGCATTGCTCATCAACCATGTATTTTCCAGATTTGGTTTGCCCCAAAGAATCGAATCAGATCGGGGGACCCACTTCACTAGCGAAGTGATGACCAAAATGTGGAAAATACTAGGAGTTAAAAGAAAGCTCCATATTGCTTATAGAGCTGCCTCAAGTGGTGGTGTAGAGCGTTACAACCAGTCTATTGTTAAAATCCTCAAAAAGTTTGTGAGTGAAACAGGTAAAGACTGGAATGTAAAACTACCTCTAGTCTTAATGGCATTAAGAGCAACTCCAAGTAGTGCTACCAAGATGTCACCTTTTGAACTGATGACTGGTAGAAGAATAGTTCTACCTCAGCATCTGCTGTACCGTACATCAGACCAAAACTTGATAAATGCTGCCAATACACATCAATATGTGGAAAACCTAAGAAAGCATCTGCAATATGCCTTTGCATTTGCTCAAAGGAATTTAGAAAGAGCCGCAACTGCCACTAAAACCTATTATGATCTCAAAACATCCAAAAAGGAATATGAAATAAATGATAAAGTTTATCTTTATAACTTTGGAAGAGATCAGGTTAGGGAGAAGAAATTTCTTCCCTCATGGAAAGGTCCTTTCGTCATTACTGACAAAATATCTCCAGTGGCCTATAAAATACGGATCCCCAAAAATGAAGGTTTCATAGATAAATGGGTACATATCAATCAATTGCGGGCATGTCATCCCAGATCCCAACTACAAGTCATAGAGGGAGAATGAAGTGTCATATCCCCAAATGCACTAAAGACATACTGTAATTTAAAGATGCCTAACTGATAAACATGAAAGCTCAAAATAACAAACTTTCTTCATAAGAGACTGTCTATGAGGTATACGGTTGATCCTCATCAAATACCACTGACTTTAAGCCAATTCAAATACATGTGTCCTACATCTATTTGAAGTTGGAAGGGGGATTTATGTCAGAGTATATGAATATTATGATGAATATTACATATGTGTACATATATATATATATATATATATATATATATGTATATTTTATACACTGTATATGTTAGATGAGACCTCAGGATTAATTGAACATGAGTTTGTTGAACACAGCTTCTAATACACGTCTATCAGGATTGACGATCAGTAGAGCCTTTTTGAAGCATGACCCCTGTAGTGTAAAACACACAAACATTTCTTTTCTAAAGGAAATAGCTCAGTGACCCTATTCATTTGACTATATATGCATTTTTTTATAACTTCAGAACATTTGGTGAGGTGAGAAAAGAATGTGTTCAAGGACCCCTTTGGAATTTGACACGTGTAATACAACAGTTCTATCTCACTGAATCTCTATTTGAAGACATACTGCAAAACCCCCTCTTGGGGGAAGGTGACACAAATAAAATTAAATACATTTTGCAAGGGGAACAATGCCAGTTTTCCTTGTATGTTTGGAATGATTCATGATATATATATATTAAAATTAAGCACATTGTATTAGGTGGATGATTGCTGCAGGGGATATTTATATAGGAAATAAATTCAGATATACATAGAAATGATATATATGTTTTGAAAACACAAAAGATCTTACTTAACCTCTGTGTGTTTAAGAACATGAATAGATGTTTATGGACCTGAAGAGAAGTGATCATTAACATTTATTTTTATTTCAGATCTACATAAACAGGATTTATGTATTCAGGAAGAAATACACAGAAATATTACATACTACATCTGGGTGAATGCAGTATATCAGGAGTTTTAAATACTACCAATCTGGAGATATAAAAATAAGCTGTTATTTGCAAAGAAATGCCAGAATACTGATACAATTATAATGCATTTTAAGCTAATAATTAACAGTGTTAAATTATTTTAATATAATGTTAGATATATGTGATGTCTCATATCAAAACGATCAGGAAATTAATCTGATGCCGCTTCACCTATAATTGATATTGGGAAAGACTGGTGCAAGACATTATGGCAATTATTATACATTTTAAAGAAAGATGTTTTAATGTATAACTGTATTTCTTTGTCATGCTGCATTTATTTGTACTGTCTAATTATAATGCTGCCACCCGGTGTTGCCACGAGAGAACTACAGCCAGAAAGATTTTTGGCTGTTGGAAATGGGATATCCAGTTATCCAATAGAGGGACAAGGTTTCGAAGGGCCACCCATATTTCACACCAATGATTACAATAATAAGTTGTATAAAGAAGGAAGGAGAGACAGTGGTTTAGAGAGTTTTTGAACTGACTGAAAACTGTTTTGCGTGGGACACAGTCAAACTACAAAAACAAAGTGGGCCATATTTCTCCTATTCCATTGCAATTACACTTATTTTATATGAGGTGTGAAATTGGATCTGTTGCAAAAACTGGGAACTGGATTGCTGTTATTTGGTGATGTATATAAAAGTTTTATTATAAGATAAGTTATATGCATAGTCAATTTGTATTTAATAGATTTAAAGAAACAGTGTGTTTAGTTAGCATTTCACAGCCTATATATATATATATATATATATATATATATATATATATATATATATATATATATATATATATATATATATATATATATATATATATATATATATATATATATATATATATATATATATATTGTTTAAATCTGTATCTGATTGACCAAGTAACTCATCTATGCAAGTTCTGATATTGTCAGTTAATTTTGTATTAGGATAAATTGCAGTTAAATAGCAGAATATATATATTATTCTATTGTTGTATAAACACTGTTTAGAATTTTATTGCTTGGATGTTAAAGGTTTTTAGTCCCATTGTGTTAAATAAATAAAAGGCTGAATTGTGAAGGTATATCTTTCTGGGTTTTGTAAGAAGGATAGCATATCTTAAGAGTTGGTTTTAACGCATATAAATTTTGTTTCATTTCCTTTTATTGCAAATATACTTCAATATGTTTATGGATATTAACTAAATAAAAGAATTCAGATATTTATATTAATTGTATGGTCTAGTAGGTGCATGGTTGATAAGGCTTTCTATTTCTTTGTATTGTGTTTATAACCCTGCCATAAACTTATATATATTATTTGGATAGCACTGCTAAGATTTTCATAAATATACTGACAAGAGCAATGGTTTTAACCACATGAACGAATCAACAAAATTTTTGTTTTCATGCATTAGTTTGTTTGTCAAACAAATGCAAAGAATACAGTCAAATGTTTGTGTGTTTTGTTTTTTAATTCATCCAAACCCAAATGCACATGTCTAATAAATATCATGTATAAAAAAGGTAACAGTTAACTTGCATATTTTTGTCTACCAAAAAAAAATAAGATCAAAGCAAATTTACCTGTACAACGGTAGTCCATTTTTTAAATAAAGATTCTGTCTATTTGAATAAAGTTTTTGTTGTCATCTGTTTTAAAAATATTGGTTAAGATATGTTCATGAGTTAGTTTATATTAGTTTTTGCTAATAAATGTGTATGGTATTTATTTTTAGTGCTTTCTTAAAACTAAAATCTTAGTTTAATGAATTACATTTTTTAATATTATATCCATTTACAAACCTGCATGCTTTTAGGCTAGCCATTTTTTTTTTACAGTTTAATGTTTTCAATTAGCTCTCAGGGCAATTTTACATGTGTCCCATATTTTTACAATATTCTCATCTGGATAGATTTGTAGCCATAAGAATTTGAACAAAGCCCTTTTTCCAGACATACTGTATTAAATAACCTGTGATTTGGCAATGAGACATGCATTCTTTCAGAAAGTCAGCTAAGGTAATGTCAGGTTATCTTTGATGCAGAAAGCTGATTTACAAAATTCTTAAGAAAAACTAGTCCCTTAGAGGCCTTTAGACAGACAGAAAATTTAAAACACCTCTAAAAACATTTGCCACTGAGTACAAAAAAAAAAGATCTTCATTTTAAGGAATGTAAAGTACATTGAGACAGTAACTGAAGAAAGTAATCCAATATTTATTGAAACAATTAGAATATAGTTATATGGCAGCTCATAGGGCCACAGCTACACCATACACAAGGCAGTTTAAGTAGACATTAATATATTTCTGAGACATAAATTGCAAGCACCTTATTTTATAACAAAACTTAAATTGGAATTACAAAATATTATGCCACACCAATTTCCATATAACTGCATGTAATAGGCACTACTATAAAGAAGAATATGCACAGATACTGATTTAAAAATCCAGTATAAAACCTTTTTAAAAACGTACTTAGAAGTTCACAGTTTAGCACTGTTGATAAGGTTAGGCTGGGAAACCCACTGAAATGGGCTGGGGAAACAAGAATAGCAGACACCTCCCCCCTCTTCCTTGCATATGAAAAGAAAGATTATACAAACAGGAGCCACAGACATCAGTATACATCTAAAACTTTGGGGCTTGGTTAAGAGTCTGAAAATCAGCACAATATTATTAAAAATAAGCAAAACTATACATTGTTACAAAAACACTCCCAGGTGGGCTATATACATGGATCATCTACAAAACATTTATGCACGGAAAAATGTAGTAAACAATGCCCCTTTAACATACATTTATATGGTCATATTTTACTTCTGGAAATGTTTCAAACTTTACAAGTGTGATTTATTTATTTTCTTAATTCTTTACCAGGAAACCTGTGATTTTTCAAGTCAAAAGTGGGCATGTATGAGATTCAAAGCCCTCCCCCTAAAAAAAATAATTTGTGAATGGCCAAAAAAAGATAAAGTTATGTCCCTTTAATCTGAAATGTTCAAAAGCAATACTATATTATCATATTATTGTAAAGTGGGTTGGCGAGGGTAGGTATAATTGTAAAGGTAGTTCAATGAAGTTAGGGTATATAGTGGTGGACTTGCATTGATAATGTGTATTGCAATGGGCTGTAACACTGGGACTTATACAGATTGACACTGGAGTCAGACTATCCTGGGATAATTATTTCAACCAACTATAAGGAACTTCTAGTATTAAAGGGTCATGATACCCAAATGTTGAAACACTTGCAAGTGATGCAGCATAACTGTAAAAACTGACTAGAAAATATCACCTGAACATCTCTATGTACAAAAGACATTTTACCTCAAATGCCCTAAGTAGTCGCACTCCATGGCAAAGGACTTTAAGCAGAAAATCAGTCGGGACAGGCAAGAGAGTAAGCCTCATGCACACTTATGTTATTTCCCTATTCAGTTTTAGGAAGTTTACTATGAAATCTCATGAGAGTTAAGTGAAATCTCATGAGATCACAGTAAAAGAGTTCATCACCTCAATATTGTTGATGCTGATTGGCTGCAGTTCATTTCTTCATGTTTTTTGTTTACCTGCAGCTGGACAGTAGCTGAAGTATAATTTTTTACACAGGACTTACTCTGGTGAGCTGAGGAAATTGTGAGGTAAAATAGCTTCCTTTTTTACATAGAGATGCTAAGGTGATATTTTCCTGTCAGCTTTTTATAGTTATCATGCATCAGTTTCAAGTGATTAAGCATATGAGTATTACTGCCCAGCTACAGGGAAAAAAAGAAGGAAGAATTGAACAGCAACCAATCAGCATTAGCAGTGCTAAGGTCATGAACTGTTTTAAAGTGATCTCATGAGATTTCATAGTAAACTTCCTTAAACTGAATAGGAAAATAACAT
The DNA here is from genome assembly GCF_027579735.1 of Bombina bombina. NCBI lineage: Eukaryota > Metazoa > Chordata > Amphibia > Anura > Bombinatoridae > Bombina > Bombina bombina. Next base: position 144,618,068 of record NC_069504.1, on the reverse strand, counting down.
GATTGTTCATGAGGCACGCTCCCTTGCAAGTCCCAGGACAGGCATACTGATTTACTACTTAAAGTCCTTTACAATGGGGAGTGAATACTAGACTTGTGCGCAGTGGAAACATTTGTTTCGGCTTGGTTCGGATTGATTTGGATGTTTTCGAATTTCGTTTTCGGATCGATTTGAATTCGGATACATTCAAATACATTCGTTTCGGATTCATTCGGATTCAGATAAATTTGGATGTATTCAGATGTATTCGGTCCAGATTCGATTCGTAAATTCGGAAGTTCGGTATGTGTTAGGTGGGATGTGCTGTGTATTAGTCTAGAAGTAGTACTGTAATATTAGGTGTAAGCCATAGCAGAGTGATATAACCTAAAATATTGTACAATACTAGTGTAATTGTGATTAGTCCATGGCCATCCGAATGTAACAAATAAATCCGAACTAATTCAGATTTCTTCGATAGTTTTGGTGCTATGGTAATTCGGAAATTCGAATCGATCTGAAGCTCCAAATTTGACACATTCATCGGAATTTTGATTCGGAACGAAATTAAATGCACATGTCTAGTGAATACTTAGAATATTTTGAGGTAAAATATCTTTCTTTTTTACATAGAGATGTTCAGGTGTTATTTTCTAGTCACCCTTTTACAGCTATGCTGCATTACTTTCAAGTGTTTCAACATTTGGGTATCATGGCCATTTAAGTGACACACATTAAGCATGATAGCCAAAAAGTTCTTTAGTAACACTCAGAGGATTCCAAACACGAGACAGGATATCAGTGTGCACACATTCAACATTCATACCCCAGCAGCTTCAGTGGGCTTACGGTATAGCAGGTTCTACAAAACTGTTCACTCACCCTGCCTTTCAAGCGGTCGCCTCTTCTGCTCGCATTCCGTCTGTCGGTAAATTGCGAGCTTCCATTATGGGGAGATACGGTCTTACCTGGTGACGTGAACCCTCTTAACCTGCACCGCTCCTACCCACTTCCACACTCGCGGACTCTGCTTACAGGTTGTTGCTCTTAGCAAACCGGTTTTCCGGAGACCAGCGTTTCAGCACACTTCCTCTTCCGCTGCTCATTGAGTGGCTCTCGGACTCAGGGCAAACTCCTCCTTGTTTGCAAAATTAGCAGTAATCGAACAAAAGATGGGTCCAATTCCGCTTAAAGGTAAACTTCTTTATTTCAATATCGTAGTATAAAACATAATTCCATATAACAGAAGACAGTACACACAATAGTGGGAGTACCATCAGGTTTGGTCTTACGCGTTTTGGCAAGACAAGCACGCCTTAATCATAGTGTACTCCCACATAAATTTACTCCAATCACCTTTTCACTTAGTAGCAGACCTTAATAATAAGTAGTTAGACATAAGACCTGGTGCTGATACGTCTATATAAAGCATACTCAAATTGTTATTGCTTTACCTTAAATGTAAATGATACGATTAAATATGTATAGAAAAACCTCAGTATATCACTCTACGACTAAGACCTTGAACAACTTTAATTCTACTCCATATGCCTCAATATGTATAAATTTATAATCTATGTTAGGAGGCGTGAATGTTAAATACACATATAGGAGAGTGTATTCATGTTACAAAGACTTAAAGGGACAGTCTAGTCAAAATTAAACTTTCATGATTCAGATAGGGCATGCAATTTTAAACAACTTTCCAATTTACTTCTATTATCTAATTTGTTCAATTATTTAGATATCCTTTGTTGAAGAAATAGCAATGCACATGTGTGAGCCAATCACACAAGGCCTCTATGTGCAGCAACCAATCAGCAGCTACTGAGCATATCTAGATATGCTTTTCAGCAAGTGATATCAAGAGAATGAAGCAAATTAGATAATAGAAGTAAATTAGAAAGTTGTTTAAAATGACATGCTCTTTCTAAATCACAAAAGAAAAAAATTGGGTTTCATGTCCCTTTAATGCATTTATACAGCATCATACTAGTTTGTCAAAAACATACTTTAAAGGATTCTTATCAGAATTTAGCTTATGTTGAACAATATATCTAGAAGCATAGGTATCCCAGTATAACTAGAGGTCTTCCGTTACTCCATATTAATCTAGTTCAAATAGACCTCTAATCCCTAAATGAGTTAGACAGGGCGTTAGATATAGGGGAATGCATTCATATTACAGATAATACTTGAGCAAACAAGCAGCTTTTACAAAGAATAAATACAGCCTGTATGGAAGGTGAACATACACATAAAGAGCACATTTCAATAATGTTTTGAAATTCTGAAAGATTCTAAAGAATGTATAACATAAATTAATTACAGCCAACAGTTTATAATATCATGCTCCGAGTTAAACCCTGAAGGTACCAAAGTTTTAAATACAAAAATCCAGTATGCTTCTTGTTTCTTAAAGGGACACTGAACCCAAATTTTTTCTTTCGTGATTCAGATAGAGCATGCAATTTTAAACAACTTTCTAGTTTACTCCTATTATCAATTTTTAATTGTTCTCTTGCATTCTTTATTTGAAAAAGAAGGCATCTAAGCTATTTTTTGGATCAGAACCATGGAAAGCACTTGTTTATTGGTAGGTGAATTTACCCACCAATCAGCAAGAACAACACAGTGTGTTCACCAAAAATGGGCCGGCATCTAAACTTACATTCTTGCATTTCAAATAAAGATACCAAGAGAATTGAAAGAATTTGATAATAGGAGTAAATTAGAAAGTTGCTTAAAATTGCATGCTCTATCTGAATCACGATAGAAACAATTTGGGTTCAGTGTTGGAGGTTTAGCCTATCTCCCCCTCTGTGTGGTCTGCGTATATGTTCTATCACAGACCAACTAAAAGCATGATGTAACTGAATAATAATGTATTGTTACAAGACATTACACGTGTATTTGTTTCTTTATGAATGCACCTTCATTAACAAAAAACGGATATTCGTTTTGTTTTCTGAACGTATATGGCACGTAATTTAAAGAAAGCAAATTGTTAAAGGGACATTATACACTCATTTATTCTTTGCATAAATGTTTTGTAGATGATCTATTTATATAGCCCATAAAGTGTTTTGTTTTGTTTTTTTAAATGTATAGTTTTGCTTATTTTTAAATAAAATTGCTGATTTTCAGACTCCTAACCAAGACCCAAAGTTTTATGAGAACACTGTCAGATACCTACTCCAGCTTGCTCCTGTTTGTGTAAAGGGTCTTTTCATATGCAAAACCCAAATGTTGTCTTTCATGATTCAGATAGATCATGCAATTTTAAGCAACTTTCTAATTTTCCTCTATTATCAATTTTTCTTCATTCTCTTGGTATCCTTATTTGAAAAAGCAGGAATAAAAGATTTGGAGTTCCTGCTTTTTCAAATAAATATACCAAATAAAGATACCAAGAGAACAAAGAAAAATTGATAATATGAGTAAATTAGAAAGTTGCTTAAAATTGCATGCTTTATCGGAATCATGAAAGCAAATATTTGGGTTTACTATCCATTTAAGCAGTTAAAATACTTACCTGTAGCAAACTAAAGAGACGCGCTAATCCCATCCTTTTCTTCACAGAGCCCCAGCCGCGCTTATAGGTGGCTTAAGCCAGCAGCTCCCAGAGCCTGCACTTAAAGAGAAGGTCCTTAAGTACAGGCCCTGCAGTAGCCACCCTTACTCTCCTAGCATGCCCCAGGGATCTGTGAAGAAGGATCTGGATTAGCGCGGCTCTCCAGTGCACTAAAGGTAAGAATTTTACGCTACAGGTGAACTTTTTCACCTGTAACAAAGGAACATGTACACAAATGTAAATATTCCACAAATGGTCAGTATTTGTTTAGTTTAAAACAAGATGAATACTAAATAACATGGGCATCAAATATTAAAAATGCAAAACATTTTGAATATTCGGAATTTAAGATTCGGCTGAAACAAAAATCTCACCCATGCACGTCTAATTGTTACACAGTCTCAAAAAAATAAACCACTGTTACAAGCACCTATCCACATCATATCTGAATTATCTGCAATGCCCTCTACCTAGGTCACAGCACCCTTGCACGTCACTCTATAGAACTGGTCCTGTAGTCATATCTGTCTCAGGGAACTCCTCCTATTTTGACCCATCAACCAACCTAAATCTGCTACTGACTGGTCTTACCATCCAAAGAAATGTACCAAAGGCACTGCCCCTCTCAAATGTCCTCTGTTCAGCAACCCCCACCTATTTAAAGAAACTGGGGATCTTCATCCAAAAGTATTTTTCTTAATGTCAGTAATTCTTCTCTTACATATGGTAAACCTCGATTTCTGTCCAAAGCAAGTTTGAAATTTATGCTTAAAGTGATTGTAAACTTTAATGAATTAAAGCCTGGGATCAAAAAAATTTTTTAAAAACAAGGGTACTTTAATTCATTAAAGCTTACAAAGATTCTTATTTTTTCAAATACCTTTGCGTTATGGTAAACATAACTCCGATCCCCTGCCGGCATCTGCTGTTTTCTTTAGCATATGGATGACGAATCCAGCTTTCTACAATCGTTGCGTGCCCTTATTTGGTGTCCAGCTCGGTGGAGGATCAGAGTTACGTTTACCATAACGCAAAGATATTTTTAAAAATAAGCATCTTTGTAAACTTTATTAAATTAATGTGCCCCTGTTTTAAGATTATTTTTTGATCCTGGGATTTAGTTCTTAAAGTTTACAAAACTTTAAGAATCCAGGGCAGAGAAATAGCATTAATCATAGTTTACTAATAAACTGGGAGCAGCTTTCTATTTCCTGCCTAGGCACCTTAGGTCTGTATGTGTTGTATATAAGTAAATGTAGGAATAGCTTATTTTTATGAACCAAATATCTGAACCAATGGAGGAGGATGCTCATTGATTTGTATTTGTCTGTCCTGTATCTTTCAGTTGTTTTAATGTTTCATACGGAATATATGTTTCATTGCATTTCAAGTAATGTTATTTATTAGATTCCATTTGATTATTGATTATGATAAGTCTTTCATCAGCTAAAAATGTTAGCAAACAGAAAACAAAAAAATAAATAAACATAATTAAATTAATGTAAATGCCAAACAGTTTAGCCATGAATATGCAAATGTATATATGATGCAGGAAAAGCACAATGTATTTAATATAGAACATTTATCTTAACTAATTTTACATGTAGGATTGATACATTGTAATTTATTTTCTAGTTAAATGTCAAGGTTTTTTTTATTTAAAGGAATAATTATTGCCTTTTGATTATAAAAAATAAATATATATATATATATATATATATATATATATATATATATATATATATATATATATATATATATATATATATATAACGATTACCTCTACAGGAAACAGACCATAAAAGTAATTGCCCTAGTAAAGTCACACCATTGTAGAACACAACATGCCATTATTATCAATAGAAAGCGTTACTAATTTTAGAGACTATTGTAACATTGTCCAAATTATTATCATTGCTATGTTTTGAATAAGGACCTCTGTTAACTAAAGCAGTCTTACAGTATCTCTTTATTTGTATGATTACCTCAATATAAATTCTTGTGATGAAAGGTTGATATTGATTCTCTGAAATCGATAATGTTATCTCATCAGTCACATGTTATTCATGTGATCTATAAACATCCCAGTATAAAACTATACAGCTACAGTGTTTATCAAGCACAGTTGAGTTTGAATACAGCTGAAAGAAACACTACAAAATTTCAAAGATGTTTGTATGAGAACAATATCTTATCTTATCTTATCTTACCTGGTATTTGTTGTCATGTTTTTTCTCTTTTTCCTGATTGCTTCTACCCTCAACATCACACCTTCATCCATCTTACAAAATCAAACACCTTAAGTTTTTTTTTATATAAAATCTTAAGTTATATGTAATGAAACAACATTGCAATATATGTGTGTTGTTTATTTTGCCCCCCTTTTCATGTAATTTAGCTCTGAAAATTGAGCAATTTCTTATTCTCAGAACTTGGAATGCCCCCTGCTGACTTCTCAGGGCTAACAATGTTACATATCTGTCCCAAATTGGCTTTAGCAGATAACAACTGCAAAAATAATTTATTTTATACTAACTTTATGACTGTGAGCGCAGTTTGTCAATTGAAAAATAACTGAAGTAAAAATGATTTGTTTTAAAAACATTAACACTTTACTGGTATGTTATTCTATAGCAACACAGCAGAAATGTCTTGTTATTACAAGGTATTTACTTAACAATGTCTTCCCATACCAGCAGTGCCAGATTATGGGCTTCACGGGCCTGGAGCTGAAGATTTTGGTGGGTCTATTTGCGGAATTGAATTAAACATTGATTTTGTAATACACAGTTAACTACTTACATCATTTGTATTAAAAATAAAACACAATTTGTTTAAACTTATATACTAATAAATAATGTAAACACATTTTCTTACCTCAAGAAAAGAACAGACAGACAAACAGAGGCAGGGACACAGACAGGGACATAGAGAGAGACAAACAAACAGACAGAGACAGGATCCCAGAGACAGATACACGGAGAGAGACAAACACACAAACAGAGAAAGGGGCACAGACAGAGACATGGACACAGACAAATACACAACTAGAGACAGGGACACAGAGACAGGGGCAAAGAGAGGTACAGACACACAGACAGAGACAGGGACACAGACAGATAAAGGGACACAGACAGATAAAGGGACACAGAGACAGGGACACAGACAGACATACACAGAGAGTTATTACATAAGGAAAGAAAAGAAGCATTAAATGGCACACTTATAGAGAGTGATTGTGGACAATAGGAGGAATGGGTAAGGATTGTGTGCAATAAAACTTATCATTTAATAAGTATTTATTAAAAATGATGAACCATGCCACCCAGCTAAAAAGATTATATACACGTAATACAGTCACTGCCTCCCCTTAAAGGCCTTTGATAAAGCAGTGGCGAAACGCGTGTCAGGTATTCACACTTCCTCCTCTCACTTATTATCACTTGCTTAATTGTTGGCCTCAATTGGCATTTTTTTATGCTTAATTTAAATCTCACTAATGCTCTTGTTAGGGTTAATTTTAAACCAGATCTCTTGGATACAGCTGGTTGGAACCTGTGGGTTCACTTGATACATAGCTAATAGATATATTTGTAGTTAGCATATTCCGGATACCATTTTTTTGGTTTGTTACCCTTATGCAATAGACACAGACAGAGAGACAGAGACACAGACAGGGATCCAGATGGAGGCAGGGACCCTCACATACACACAGGGACACACACAGAGACAGGGGCACAGATAGGGACACACAGAGAGGCAGGGGCAGAGACACAAACAGAGATATGGATAAAGACAGAGAAACAGACAGAAATGCAGAGACACAGACAGGGACCTAAACAGAGACAGGGACAAACACACACAAGGACAGACACACATACAGGAACAGGCAAGCAGGGACACTAACAGGGACACACAGAGCGACAGGGACACACAGAGCGACAGGGACACACAGAGAGACAGGGACACACATAGAGACAGGGACACAGACAAGGACATAGACAGAGACACAGTCAGAAACACAGACTGGGACCCAGACACACACACAGGTACACACACACACAAGAGGGCACACACACACAGGAACACACAGACAACAAACACACAGGGGGACACACACAGGGACACACAACCTTTCTTTAATGTTTTTAAGACCACTCCCTCCTGATCAGCTACAATGAACGCCATGAAGCAGTCAGTAAGCAATGGAAGCAACCCATCCTGCTGCCTTGTTGCAAACACTTGGCACAAACAGTTGCAAACAATTCTTTTTTTTTCTAATAAAAATAAATACCTTCTTTAATTTCCCTTCTCGCAGGCATGTTATGCACTCGTACTGGGTAGGGCGAGGGGGCGAGTACTTTGGTCAAGCACTGGATGACTGTAGTTGCTGTAGCTTTCATATAATTCTGGATGCATAGATTTTTTTTAAATAAATGCTTACTTGTCCTTGCTTACCGTTCAACTTAGTAACCACCTCCTAAAGACTTTTTTTATAGGGATTTATTTTTAATGGCGGTCTGTGCTAATGTGTATTACTTATTTATCACAGGAGCTAAAGTTCATGTACTAAATAGCGCAACATCAGTGCAGACTGCCGCCAAAAATACTAAATGCTAAAATAAGATGTGCAAGCTCTCTCCCTGGACTCCCACCATTAAAGGAAAAAAAAAGTAAATAGTGGGCCAGGGGCCTATATATGGGAGATACAGCTCCTGCTCCAGCCCCTACATTAATCCAGCCCTGCATACCAGTTAACTAAATATATTAATTTATAACGCCACTTCCTCTTGTTTAACTCTTCTTAAGTTTACTAAGAATTCTGAGGATATTAATATTATCCCTGGTCCCTTGACAGATGTTGTCATCATTCCATAACTCTCAAACACAATGATTTCAATTTTGTAAAACCTAACCTTCTCTTCCCTACTCTAAAACTCTGATTTACATTTTTTACCATTAAATATTCTATCCCCGGTTCTCTCAAACATCCTACATGCTGCATGCATACTTCTCTCATATTTACTTCCTATTTCTATCACTTTTTATATTTAACCATAGAATATCCTTATTATACACCCAGTATAGTTATTTTCCTTAAACCCATTGAACCCAGTTCCAAATAATGATACTAACCTATCAAAAACTCAAAAAACTCACTGCCAACTATATTTCCTCACTAATTTCCAAATACTTCCTGACCCACTCTTTTTTATCAACTTCTGAACTACGTTTCTCCACTCCTTTTATTTCTGTTTCCCTCTCTCACCTCAAATACTTCTCACATGCTGTTCCTTTCCTCTGGAACTCTCTAACCCACCCCATCAGACTGTCTGAAACCTTGTATAGTTTAAACCCACCAATATAGAGAGCCTTACAATTTCTCCTCTGATTTTCATCCTAACCAAATTAATCTTGAACTGACTTGACTAGCTGCAGCAAGGGGCAGAACTACCATTTGGGCAGAGGCTGTAACAGCTTCATCAAAACAAAAACAAAAATTCAACTTTTTTATCCCAATAAGTAAAATGTTGACCGGCCTGTGCACTGATATCACGTGATGTGATGCTTCAGTGTATCCGACTAGGAGTTTGTTTTTACCCATTGGCCGCGCCCGGAACTTAGTTCCATCGTGAATGATCCTTGACTAACTGTGACTGGCTTTGGCAGTTGGCGCACACATTGGCTCCGCCTCCGCTCCTGACTGACTGCACCTGTAGTCTGCTCAATCAGCATGTGTAGTCAATCAGTGTGATAGACTGAGAGTGACTGAGCGGTGTGGGCACAGAGGCAGCTGAGCGAGGAGGGCGGCTAGAGATGGCTAGTGGTGAGTTAGTATGTGAGTGGCATTGTGGCAGACTGCCAGGCTGGCAGTGGCAGCTAATTAAATTGAACTTACTGTAATACTGGAGTAGTGGACTACTGGACTGGACAGGTCAGTAGCACAACGGCCACGTCTGCAACTGGTGAGCATTTTAGGGGACTCATAGTACTGGCTGGGGGGATAGTAGGGACCTAGGGTCGAATATAACCTGGGGGCATCATTTTTTTGCAGAGGGACTGGGGGCATCATTTTATTGCTTGGGGCTAGGGACATCATTTTATTGCTTGGGGCATAATTTTTTGCAGGTGGATGGGTGCATAATTTTATTTCTGGGGCATCATTTATAGCAGGGGGCTGGGGGCTAGGGGCATCATTTTATTGCTTGGGGCATCATTTTTTTCAGGTGGATGGGTGCATCATTTTATTTCTGGGGGCATCATTTATTGCAGGGGGCTGGGGGCATCATTTTATTGCAGGGGGGCTGGGGGCATCATTTTATTCCATGGGGGCTGTGGGCATCATTTTATTGCAGGGGGCTAAGGGCATCATTTTATTGCAAGGGGCTGGGGGCATAATTTTATTGCTTGGGGTATCATTTTTTGCAGGTGGATGATTGCATCATTTTATTTCTGGGGGCATCATTTATTGCAGGGGGCTGGGGGCATAATTTTATTGCAGGGGGGGGCTGTGGATATCATTTTATTGCAGGGGGCTAAGGGCATCATTTTATTGCAGGGGGCTGGGGGCATAATTTCATTGCAGGGGAGCTGGGGCAGGCATAATTTTATTGCTGGGGCATCATTTATTGCAGGAGACTGGGGGCATCATTTGTTACAGGGGGGCTGGGGGCACCATTTTATTGCAGAGGTGCTGGGGGCATCATTTTATTGCAGGGGGCTGGGGGCATCATTTATTGCTGGGGTGCTGGGGCATAATTTATTACAGGGGGGCTGGGGGAATAATTTATTGCAGGGGGGGCTTTAGGCATCATTTATGGCTAGGGGCATTATTTTACTGCAGGGGGCTGGGGGAATCATTTATTGCTGGGGGGCTAGGGGCATCATTTATTACAGGGGGGCTGGGGCATCATTTAGTATATGGGGGCTAGGGCATAATTTATTACAGGGGGGCTGGGGGCATCATTTATTGCAGGGGGGCTTGGGCATATACTGTGCATATATAAACATGTATTGTGTGGGCAGACCTTTTGTAATAAGGTGCTTAAGTGCTGATATATACTGTGCATATGTAAACATGTATTGTGTGTGCAGACCTTTTGTAATGAGGTGCTTAAGTGCTGATATATACTGTGCATATATAAACATGTATTGGACTGGTTAATGATTTTAAAATATTATATTAGCCTAAAGCCTTTTATCTGCTAAACTATGAAGCAGTGGACTTATAAATAAATGCTAAAAATAAGTCTGTGACTGTGTGACAAGCAGTTCCTCCACTGAAAGTAATGATTCTCACAGAGGAGAACATAGCGCCAAAAAAAATAAAAATTCTGAAGCACATACAAACCAAATTACGCAGTTTTCAGCATAATTTGCCTTGCATTTGATTCAAGCTTTCCATGCATATCTTTTTTCTTCACTTTATTTCAAAATATGCATTTCATTTTTTAAACTCGCCAGCCTACATTTGACAAGGTAAAACCACAAGATCTACAGGTTTAATATGCTTTAATTATTCTTACACCAGATCAGAGAAAATTTGATATACTCCCAAGCAATGTCCCAGTTCAGTTCACTCATAATTGTTGCAAGTTTCATTTTGAAATAGAAATCCTATAGAATCCTTCATATTTAAAATTATTGTTTGTAATTTCAACTTTGTTTTTTTATAAAATACTGTCAGCGAGATTACAAGCTGCGCGGCAAACTAGTTTTTCACAATAAAACACCATGTGCATTAAGGTATTTGCGCATTTGGGGTTGCGCAGGTATTACAAGTTGCAAAACAACTTATTTTTTGCGCGCGCGTTAATCCGAAATCATTTTCACATGCGCGTGCATGTATTTCCCTAAAGCAGTGATGACGAACCTTGGCACTCCAGATGTTTCAGAACTACATTTCCCATGATGCTTTACTGGACTTCATAGAGCCTAAGAATCATGGGAAATGTAGTTCTGAAACAGCTGGAGTGCCAAAGTTCGCCATCACTGCCCTATAGAGATCAATGGAGACAAAAAAGTGGATAACCAAAACTCGTCTGACTATTCGCTTTGGCTCCTGACTCGGCTCGTCTGACTACCAGCTCTGGTTTTGACTCCTGGCTTGTTATTTGACTTGTGGACTTTTTATTATTTTTTGCTATTAATAAAGGTGTGATTATTTTTGCACTTCTCGTCTCAGTCTGATTCCTGGCACCCTGACATTACTCAAAGGCCATGGATCCTGATGGTGCTAATAATCCACCTTTACCTGCCATTATTTCCAGGATGGATGTACAGGATCACCGCTTGGATCAATTTGCACTAGCCTTGCAAACCCTGTTGACTCGCACTGCACGTTTGGACCAAAGTGTCCCGCAAGTTATGGCTGCTCCTGTTTCCGCTGCTGCACCTATGCCTACCAGGAGCATGTCCTGTTCTGCACCTCTACCTCAGCGATATGGAGGCGATCCTATTCAGTGCAGAGGGTTTTTGAACCAGGTGGGCATTTACTTTGAGATGTTACCTAAGCGTTTCCCTCTGACAGAGCTAAGGTGGGATTTCTCATCTCGTTACTCTCTGACACAGATCTTGCCTGGGCTAATCCCTTTTGGGTGTCAGGGTTTTTTCCTGACTTGTTTGCCATGTGCTGCTGGCAGCCATTTTACTCACCTCTCTTCCTGACTATGGTGCATTGTAGGGGATGCTGCTCACTTCCTGCGCTTCCTTTTATGGCCAGACAGGCTTACATCATCCATGTGAGACAGGATGCAGTCTCAGAATTGTGATGGCATCACTTATTATTTAAAGGGCCTCTGTTCAGTATGCTTTGTCCTTGCGTTGTCTCAGACCTGTTTGTGAGAGCTCCTGTGTATTACCTGGCTGTCTGACGTCCTTCCTGGTTCCTGATCCCTGGCTTGTTCCTTACTCTGCTGTTCTCCTTGTTCCTGATTCCGGCTCGTCTGACTACTCGCTTTGGCTCCTGACTCGGCTTGTCTGACTACCAGCTCTGGTTTTGATTCCTGGCTTGTTATTTTACTTGTGGACTTTTTATTATTTTTTGCTATTAATAAAGGCGTGATTATTTTTGCCCTTCTCGTCTCAGTCTGATTCCTGGCACCCTGACATTACGCAAGGACCATGAATCCTGATGGTGCTAATAATCCACCTTTACCTGCCATAATTTCCAGGATGGATGAACAGGATCACCGCTTGGATCAATTTGCACTAGACCTGCAAACCCTGCTGACTCGCACTGCACATTTGGACCAAAGTGTCCCGCAAGTTATGGCTGCTCCTGTTTCCGCTGCTGCACCTATGCCTACCGGGAGCATGTCCAGTTCTGCACCTCTACCTCAGCGATATGGAGGCAATCCTAATCAGTGCAGAGGGTTTTTGAACCAGGTGGGCATTTACTTTGAGATGTTACCTCAGGCGTTTCTCTCTGACAGAGCTAAGGTGGGATTTCTCATCTCGTTACTCTCTGACACAGCTCTTGTCTGGGATAATCCCTTGTGGGAGACTAATAAACCTGTGATTTCAAATTACTCTGAATTTGTGGCCTCCTTTTGAAGGGTATTTGATGTTCCAGCTCGCTCCTCCTCTGCTGCTAAGCTACTCATGTCCATTCAGCAAGGTACAAGATCAGTTGCTCAGTATGCCATTGAGTTCTGTACGTTTGCAGCAGAGGTAGGCTGGAACAATGAAGCCCTTGTTGCAGCCTTCTTTCATGGGCTCTCTGATTCAATTAAAGACAAAGTTGCTGCCAGAGATTTACCAGAGGATCTCGAGGCATTGGTGTCTTTTTTGATCCTAATTGACATCAGACTAAGTGAGAAGCCTTCTTTCAAGGAGCGCTTGCGGAAGCCTCCTGTACCGTTGTCTCCTACATGTTCGTTCCCACCCATGCCTCCCTCTCCTTCCATGCCTCCTGGTCCCGAGTCACCAGGTACTGCTGAGCCGATGCAGTTGGGATTCACACATCTCTCCGCAGCGGAGAGGGCCTTTAGGAGGAGGGAGGGGCTCTGCCTCTACTGTGGGTTACAGGGCCACCTTTTGAAGTCTTGTCCTACACGGCCGGGAAACGCTCACACCTAAGGTCCTGTCCGGGGCAGATCTTAGGTGGTTTATCCTTGTCCCCGGAACTGCTAAAGGAGAAACCTTTGGTCATGGTTGTCTTTTCCTGGGTGGACTCCTCCATAGTCACCCAGGCTCTTGTTGACTCCGGTGCTGCAGGCTATTTCATTGACAGTGCTTTTGTATCAAAGCACTCCATTCCTGTTTTGCCTCGGTCCGTTCTGCTTGCTATTGAGGCCATTGATGGCAGGCCCCTTCAGCCCGCACTCGTTACTCACAAGACCGCTCCGTTGTCCATGGCTGTTGGGGCTCTCCATTTTGAAACCCTCCATTTCCAGGTGATTAACTCTCTGCATTTTCCGGTTGTTCTGGGCTATCCCTGGCTCCAAAACCACAATCCCAGTCTCGACTGGTCCGAAATTTTGTTGTGGTCTCTGCAATGTATTTCCACTTGTCTTCAGAAACCAATTAAAGTCTTGTGCACTTCTTCAGTATCTCAATTGCCAGAGGAGTACCGAGAGTTCCTAGACGTTTTTGACAAGGTGCGTGCCGGTACGTTGCCTCCTCACCGGTCTTACGAATGTGCCATAGACCTGCAACCTGGAGCCATTCCTCCTCAGGGCCAGGTTTACCCTCTGTCTGTTGCAGAGAATTGTGCTATGGAGGAGTATGTTTCCTATGCTCTGTCGCGGGGGATCATCCGCAAATCCTGCTCTCCTGCAGGGGCTGGCTTCTTCTTTGTGAAGAAAAAGGGTGGCGAGTTAAGACCATGCATCGATTATAGGGGTCTTAATCGTCTTACCATTAAGAATGCTTACCCTATTCCGCTCATTACGGAACTCTTTGACCGCCTCAAGGGAGCTACAGTCTTTACTAAGCTTGATTTGAGAGGAGCGTACAATCTCGTTAGGATCAAGGAGGGCCACGAATGGAAAACAGCATTTAACACCAGGAGCTGGCATTGTGAGTATCTTGTAATGCCCTTTGGCCTATGTAATGCTCCTGCTGTTTTCCAGGAATTTATTAATTATGTCCTACGAGATATGTTGCAAAATTGTGTTGTGGTGTACTTAGACGACATCCTCATACACTCACCCACACTTGAGGCTCATCGTTCTGATGTTACATGGGTTCTTCAGAGACTACGTGAGAATAGTGATGTCGCGAACTGAAAAATTTCCGTTTGCGAACGACGAACGCGAACGTCCGCAACTGATCGCGAACGGGCGAACCGGGCGAACCGCCATTGACTTCAATAGGCAGGTGAATTTTAAAACCCACAGGGACACTTTCTGGCCACAATAGTGATGGAAAAGTTGTTTCAAGGGGACTAACACCTGGACTGTGGCATGCCGGAGGGGGATCCATGGCAAAACTCCCACGGAAAGCCATAAAGGATATAAATCACCTAACATTCCTAAATTGTTTGGAATAACGTGCTTTAAAACATCAGGTATGATGTTGTATCGATCAGGTAGTGTACGGGTTACGCCCGCTTCACAGTGACAGACCAAACTCCCCGTTTAATGCATCGCAAACAACCGCAAACAGTCCATTTGCACAACCACGAGATAGCTAGATTTGATAGATACATAGATACATAGATTAGATAGATAGATCAATAGATGCAATATACATTTGATAGATACGATAGATAGATAGATAGATTTGATAGATAAATAGATAGATTTGATATATATATAATTTCCCAGACAGAGAATTACAAGACGTGCAGCCTGCGACCCATGGTAAGGTTCCCAGAGGCAGTTGCGGTGCCAGGGGACGTGTATATGGCATGGATTTTAGGAACCGGGAGATGGAAAAAGATGCTTGGTCGGTCCTCCTACTTCAAATTTGGGGCACTGCGCGTGCAATCTACTGTGGCACCAGATATGAGTGGTGTGTTAAGTAGTACTATTCTGATCAGTTTAATACCTGTTACTCCCCCTATCGGGGAGGTGTATATGGCATGGATTTTAGGAACCGGGAGATGGAAAAAGATGCATTGTCGGTCCTCCTACTTCAAATTTGGGGCAGTGCGCGTGCAATCGTGGCCGGACTTTTAGCCAACGAACATTTGTCCGACGGACATTTGGCCGAAACACAAGTGGCTGTCACAAAACAGTCCGGCCACGAGATAGATAGATTTGATAGATAGATAGATAGATAGATAGATAGATACATAGATTAGATAGATAGATCAATAGATGCAATATACATTTGATAGATACGATAGATAGATAGATAGATTTGATAGATAAATAGATAGATTTGATAGATAGATAGATAATTTCCCAGACAGAGAATTACAAGACGTGCAGTCTGGGACCCATGGTAAGATTCCCAGAGGCAGTTGCAGCGCCAGGGGACATGTATATGGCATGGATTTTAGGAACCGTGAGATGGAAAAAGATGCTTGGTCGGTCCTCCTACTTCAAATTTGGGGCACTGCGCGTGCAATCTACTGTGCCACCAGATATGAGTGGTGTGTTAAGTAGTACTATTCTGATCAGTTTAATACCTGTTACTCCCCCTATCGGGGGACGTGTATATGGCATGGATTTTAGGAACCGGGAGATGGAAAAAGATGCTTGGTCGGTCCTCCTACTTTAAATTTGGGGCACTGCGCGTGCAATTGTGGCTAGACTTTTAGCCGACGGACATTTGGCTGACGGACATTTGTCCGATGGACATTTGGCCGAAACACAAGTGGCTGTCACAAAACAGTCCGGCCACGAGATAGATAGATTTGATAGATAGATACATAGATTAGATAGATAGATCAATAGATGCAATATACATTTGATAGATACGAAAGATAGATAGATTGATAGATAGATAGATTTGATAGATAAATAGATAGATTTGATAGATAGATAGATAATTTCCCAGACAGAGAATTACAAGACGTGCAGTCTGGGACCCATGGTAAGGTTCCCAGAGGCAGTTGCGGCGCCAGGTGACGTGTATATGGCATGGATTTTAGGAACCGGGAGATGGAAAAAGATGCTTGGTCGGTCCACCTACTTCAAATTTGGTGCACTGTGCGTGCAATCTACTGTACCACCAGATATGAGTGGTGTGTTAAGTAGTACTATTCTGATCAGTTTAATACCTATTATGCCCCCTATCAGGGGACGTGTATATGGCATGGATTTTAGGAACCGGGAGATGGAAAAAGATGCTTGGTCGGTCCTCCTACTTCAAATTTGGGGCACTGCGCGTGCAATCTACTGTGCCACCAGATATGAGTGGTGTGGTTTTTGATGCCACAGTGCAGCACCAGAGGCCAGAAAAATTTGGCATGTATTGTACACATGCCTGAAAAATTAGGTATTGTTGCAGCCGCTGCTGCTGCAGCGGCCAGAAAAATTTATGTTTGTTTCCCAGGCAGAAAGTGCCCTAAAACATTGCGGCTTGAACCGTAGTTGGTGGCGGATAAGTCACGCAAGTCATCCGGCATTCGAAGATAAAATACAGCAGCGTGTGGACCATTTTTAGCCTAAGGCAGCTCATCTCATCAGGCCTTTTTTAGTCGAATGTATCGCCCAATGTCAGTCCCTTCGGGATCCATCCCTCATTCATCTTAATAAAGGTGAGGTAATCTAGACTTTTTTGACCTGGGCGACTTCTCTTCTCAGTGACAATACCTCCTGCTGCACTGAAGGTCCTTTCTGACAGGACACTTGAAGCGGGGCAGGCCAGAAGTTCTATCGCAAATTGGGATAGCTCAGGCCACAGGTCAAGCCTGCACACCCAGTAGTCAAGGGGTTCATCACTCCTCAGAGTGTCAAGATCTGCAGTTAAGGCGAGGTAGTCTGCTACCTGTCGGTCGAGTCGTTCTCTGAGGGTGGACCCCGAAGGGCTGTGGCGATGCATAGGACTTAAAAAGCTCTGCATGTCCTCCATCAACAACACGTCTGTAAAGCATCTTGTCCTTGCCGGCGTGGTCGTGGGAGTCGGAGGATTACTTTCACCTCTTCCCCTGTTAGATTCCCGTTGTGCTGTGACATTACCCTTATACGCTGTGTAAAGCATATTTTTAAATTTATTTTGGAACTGCTGCATCCTTTCCCACTTGCGGTAATTCTGTAACATTTCAGGCACTTTATGCTTATACCGGGGGTCTAGTAGTGTGGACACCCAGTACAGGTCGTTCTCCTTCAGCTTTTTTATACGAGGGTCCCTCAACAGGCACGACAGCATGAAAGACCCCATTTGCACAAGGTTGGATGCCGAGCTACTCATGTCCCGTTCCTCATCCTCAGTGATCTCACTGAAGGTATCTTCTTCCCCCAGCCACATACAACACCACGGGTACCAGATAGGTGACAACGAGCACCCTGGGATGCCTGTTGTGGTTGGTGTTCCTCCTCCTCCTCAAAGCCACATTCCTCCTCTGACTCCTCTTCCTCACAATCCTTTTTCAGCATTGCCGCAGGTCCAGCAAGCGATGCTGATAAGGCTGTTTCTGGTGGTGATGGTGACCACAACTCTTCCTCTTCATGCTCATCTACGGCCTGATCCAGCACTCTTCGCAGGGCACGCTCCAGGAAGAAAACAAATGGTATGATGTCGCTGATGGTGCCTTCGGTGCGACTGACTAGGTTTGTCACCTCCTCAAAAGGACGCATGAGCCTACAGGCATTGCGCATGAGCGCCCAGTAACGTGGCAAAATAATTCCCAGCTCCGCAGAGGCTGTCCTAGCACCCCGGTCATACAAATACTCGTTAATGGCTTTTTCTTGTTGAAGCAGGCAGTCGAACATTAGGAGTGTTGAATTCCAGCGTGTCAGGCTGTCGCAAATCGAGCGCCTCACTGGCATGTTGTTTCGCCGCTGGATATCAGAAAAGTGCGCCATGGCCGTGTAGGAACGCCTGAAATGGCCACACACCTTCCTGGCCTGCTTCAGGACGTCCTGTAAGCCAGGGTACTTATGCACAAAGCGTTGTACGATCAAATTACACACATGTGCCATGCACGGCACATGTGTCAACTTGCCCAATTTCAATGCCGCCACCAAATTACTTCCGTTGTCAGAAACCACTTTGCCGATCTCCAGTTGGTGCGGAATCAGCCACTGATCCACCTGTGCGTTCAGGGCGGACAGGAGTGCTGGTCCAGTGTGACTCTCTGCTTTCAGGCAAGTCAACCCCAAGATGGCGTGACACTGCCATATCCGGGATGTGGAATAGTACCTGGGGAGCTGGGGGGGTGCCGTTGATGTGGAGCAAGACGCAGCAGCAGAAGAAGAGGACTCAGCCGAGGAGGTTATGGAAGAGGATGGAGTAGGAGGAGTAGAGGAGGTGGCAGCAGGCCTGCCTGCAAGTCGTGGCGATGTCACCAACTCTGCAGAGCCATGCATTCCATGGTTGTCAGCCATCAGCAGGTTTACCCAATGCGCAGTGTAGGTGATATACCTGCCCTGACCATGCTTTGCAGACCAGCTATCAGTGGTCAGATGGACCCTTGCCCCAACACTGTGTGCCAGACATGCCATTACTTCCTTTTGCACAATTGAGTACAGGTTGGGGATTGCCATTTGTGAAAAGAAATTTCGTCAGGGTACCTTCCACTGCATTGTCCCAATAGCTACAAATTTTTTGAACGTCTCAGATTCCACCAGCTTGTATGGTAAAAGCTGGTGGGCTAAGAGTTCAGACAAGCCAGCTGTCAGACGCCGGGCAAGGGGGTGACTTTGTGACATTGGCTTCTTACGCTCAAACATGTCCTTGACAGACACCTGACTGTGGGCAGATGAGCAGGAAATGCTCCGGAAGAGAGACGGAGTGGCAGATGGTTGAGAGGGGGCAAGGAGGACAGCAGTGTTTGACGTGGCTGAAGATGCTGGACCAGGAGAATAATGGCGGCTTTGAGTTTGTGTGCTGCTTCTACTCATGTGTTGATCCCATAGGCGTTTGTTTAACAGTCAAAAAGTTTTTTTTTTTTTTAAATGTACACTACTGTTTGTTACACCAGATATGAGTGGTGGCACTGGGCAAGTGGGCCTGGCACACACGCTGGCAGGCAGGCAACTGCAATTAGATTACACTAGCAGACTGATGTTTCACAGTCAAAAAAGTTTTTTTTTTTAATTTACACTACTGTTACAACAGATATGAGTGGTGGCACTGGGAAAGTGGGCCTGGCACACACGCTGGCAGGCAGGCAACTGCAATTAGATTACACTAGCAGACTGATGTTTCACAGTCAAAAAAGTTTTTTTTTTTAAATTTACACTAATGTTAAACCAGATATGAGTGGTGGCACTGGGCAAGTGGGCACAGTATACGCTGTGAGCCTGGCACACACGCTGGCAGGCAGGCAACTGCAATTAGATTACACTAGCAGACTGATGTTTAACAATCAAAAAAGTTTTTTTTTTAAATTTACACTACTGTTACAACAGATATGAGTGGTGGCACTGTGGGCAAGTGGGCCTGGCACACACGCTGGCAGGCAACTGCAATTAGATTACACAAGCAGACTGATGTTTCACAGTCAAAAAAGTTTTTTTTTTTAAATTTACACTTATGTTATACCAGATATGAGTGGTGGCACTGGGCAAGTGGGCACAGTATACGCTGTGAGCCTGGCACACACACTGGCAGGCAGGCAGGCAACTGAAATGAGATTACACTAGAAGAGTGGCACTGGGCAAGTGGGCACAGTATACGCTGTGAGCCTGGCACACATGCTGGCAGGCAGGCAACTGCAATTAGATTACACAGGAAAAAAACAAACAAAGCAGCCCTAAAAAGGGCTTTTTGGGGTGCTGTCCTTACAGCAGAGATCAGATGAGTCCTTCAGGACTGTAGTGGACACTGAATACACTAGCCTAGCTATCAATTTCCCTATTAAATTAGCAGCAGCTACACTGTCCCTCCTCTCACTAAGAAAGCAGCTGAATCTAAAATGGCTGCTGTCCAGGAGATGGGAGGGTCTGGGAGGGAGGGTCTGCTGCTGATTGACTGGAATGTGTCAGCAGACTGTGAGATACAGGGTCAAAGTTTACTCAATGATGATGAATAGGGGGCGGATCGAACATTGCATGTGTTCGCCCGCCGTTGCGAACGCGAACAAGCTATGTTCGCCGGGAACTATTCGCCGGTGAACTATTCGGGACATCACTACGTGAGAACGGCCTGTTTTGTAAACTTGAGAAATGTGAGTTCCATCCGACTCAAGTAACCTTCCTAGGTTATGTTATCTCCGTTGCAGGGTTCTCCATGGATCCTGACAAGTTTTCTGCAGTTCTGCAGTGGCCTGGCCCAGTTGGTCTTCAGTTTATTCAAAGTTTTTTGGGGTTCACCAATTACTATAGAAAGTTTATTAAAAACTTTTCTTCCTTGGTCAAACCTATCACAGACATGACCCGTAAAGAGAATGATCCACTCCATTGGTCACCTACTGCCATTGAGGCCTTTGATAGTCTTAAGACTGCCTTTGCTGCCGCTCCAGTTCTGGCTCATCCTAACCCTGTCCTGCCTTTCGTTCTTAAGTTTGATGCATCTGAGACTGGAGTAGGTGCCCTCTTGTCTCAATGTCCTACACCTGACGGTTCCTTGCATCCTTGTGGTTTCTTTTCTAAGAAATTGTCTCCAGCGGAGTGCAATTATGAAATTGGCTACAGGGAACTACTGGCCATAATTTTGGCACTCAAGGAATGGAGGCATCTTCTCGAGGGTACTAGCGTGCCAGTGCTCATTCTTACTGACCACAAGAATTTAACTTATCCATCTGAAGCAAAACGTTTGTCACCCCGACAGGCCAGATGGGCGCTATTTTTGTCTCGGTTTAATTATGTGGTCTCCTACCTGCCTGGTAGTAAGAATGTTAGGGCTGATGCCCTCTCTCGACAATTTTCGCCTCTGTCCAAGGAGGAGTCTGTACCTACTCCTGTTATACCTCCTGACCATATTTTGGCTACCATACATACTAATTTGACTTCTCCCTTGGGGGAGGTCCTGGCTGCACAAACCAATGCACCTCCTGAGAAACCTAGTGGTAAGTGTTTTGTTCCTGAGAATCTTCTAACTAAACTTAATCCTAAAGCCGCAGGTCACCTAGGCAAGTACCAAATTATTTAGTCTGTCACTCGACAATTCTGGTGGCCAGGTCTTCATTCTGATGTTGCTGTGTATGTTGCCTCCTGCTCAGTTTGTTCACAGAATAAGACTCCTCGATGTCTTCTTGTGGGTCTTCTTCAACCTATTGCTAATGGTGAGTGACCTTGGACACATCTTTCCATGGACTTCATTGTCAAACTCCCTGTTTCCAATGGCAATACTGTTGTCCTTATGATGATTGACCGTTTTTTCTAAAATGTCACATTGCATTCCCTTGAAGAAGTTGCCTACCGCTCAGGAGCTTGCTTCAATTTTTGCCCGGGAGGTCTTCCTTTTACATGGGTTACCCAAGGACATAGTGTCAGACCGGGGTAGCCAGTTTGTCTCCAGATTTTGGCATTCCTTTTGTGCTCAAATTGGGATCCAGCTTTCCTTCTCCTCAGCATATCCCCCTCAATCAAATGGGGCTGCGGAATGATCTAATCAAGCTCTGGAACAGTTCCTCCGTTGCTATGTCTCAGATCACCACAATAATTGGTCTGAACTGTTACCTTGGGCAGAGTTTGCTTGTAATAGTGCTATTAATGCTTCCTCCAAGTTATCCCCGTTCATGGCGAATTATGGGTTTCAACCATCCTTGTTGTCCAATTCATTCATGTTTCAGTGTATTCCGGCTTTGGAGGAGCATCTCTGGCAAATCTGTTCCATGTGGGTGCAGATTCAGGATTGCCTTCATCGTTCTATGCAGCGCCAAAAGTTCCAGGCTGATTGTAGGCGTCTGCCCGCACCTTCCTACCAGGTTGGTGAGAGAGTTTGGCTGTCCTCCCGCAACTTGAACCTTCGTGTGCCTTTCAATAAATTGGCTCCCCCTTATGTTGGTCCTTTTTGAATATTCCGACGGGTTAATCCTGTGGCCTACGCTCTTGACCTTCCTCCTGCTATGCGCATCTACAATGTTTTTCATGTCTCCCTCTTGAAACCATTGGTTTGTAATCAGTTTACCACTGTGTTGCCTCGTCCCCGTCCTATCTTTGTTGACAACCATGAGGAGTATGAGGTCAGCAGCATTATTGACTCTCTTATGTCCAGAGGCCGTGTACAGTATTTGGTTTACTGGAGGGGCTATGGTCCGGAGGAGCGTTCATGGGTTTCCTCCTCTGATGTTCATGCTCCCGCCCTCCTCTGTGCCTTCCATGCCCATTTCCCCAATAAGCCTTTTGTCCTCCCGTGGGGGAGGGGTCGTTGAGGGGTGGGTACTGTCAGGGTTTTTTCCCTGTTTTGTTTGCGATGTGCTGCTGGTGCATTGTGGGGGATGCTGCTCATTTCCTGCACTTCCTTTTATGGCCAGACTGGTGTGCATCATCCGTGTGAGACAGGATGTAGTCTCAGAATTGCGATGTCATCACTTATTATTTAAAGGGCCTCTGTTCAGTATGCTTTGCCTTTGCGTTGTCTCAGACCTGTTTGTGAGAGTTCCTGTTTATTACCTGGCTGCCTGACGTCCTTCCTGGTTCCTGATCCCTGGCTTGTTCCTGAATCTGCTGTTTTCCTTGTTCCTGATTCCCGCTCGTCTGACTATTCGCTTTGGCTCCTGACTCGGCTCGTCTGACTACCAGCTCTGGTTTTGACTCCTGGCTTGTTATTTGACTTGTGGACTTATTAATAAAGGTGTGATTATTTTTGCACTTCTCGTCTCAGTCTGATTCCTGGCACCCTGACAGGATGGTAGAGAAGTGTTCTCTGATACAGGAGTTCACATCCCTGGTGGTGAGCCCCACATATTTAAGGGAGCATACAGTACATGTAATAAGATATACTACAAAATTACATGTGCAGTTCAAACAGCTGCGGATCTCAAAACTCTCCCCCGTAACCATAGATTTAAATTCATCCCCTAAAAGTGCTTGTTCACAGGGTTTGCATCTCGATTTACCACATTTAAACATGCCCTTATGTTGTAACCAAGTAGAGATTACCTGTTTCGGCTTAATCATTTCAGAAGGTGCTACAAAGTTATCTAGTGTCTTAGCTCTCTTATAAGTGCATCTCATACCCTTATCAACTATAGGGACCAAAAGGTCATCAGCGACCAGTACTTTAAAGTGTTTGCGTACTATTATTGTACACCTTGTTATATTGTGCGCTGTAGTTAGTAATAAAGGTTACACCATCAAAAGATTTATGCGTTGTAGTATCCTTGTCTTTCAACAAGGAATTCCTATCCAGTTTTTTCACTTCCTGTCTCGCTTTACAAACTACATAATGTTTATAACCTCTTTCCTTAAGTCTACTACTAAGTTCATCAGCCTCCTTTTCATATTGGCGCTTATCCGTACAATTTCTTTTTGTTTGAATAAATTTCCCCTTTTCCACAGCATGGGGTACATGCGTAGGATGACAACTTTTAGCGCTCAATAGTGTATTACCTGAAATAGGCTTGCGAAACATTCCTGATTCAATTTTACCATTAGGTAGTCCCTTCAATTTTAGATCCAGAAAATTAATGGTATCTTTATGGAACTCATGGGTGAATTGCAAGCCCACGTCATTGTTGTTTAGCCAACTTACAAATGATAATGCTGATGCTTCATCACCCTGCCACACCAAGAGTAAATCATCAATGTAGCGTCTGTATACATCAATCCTATTCCTAAAGGGATTTGAATCTGCAAAGATGTGGGACAGCTCCCACCATCCCACAAAGATGTTTGCATATGATGGGGCAAATTTAGCCCCCATAGCCGTCCCACACCTTTGCAGATAGACCTTACCATCAAAGCTGAAGAAATTGTGAGTTAGCAAGAAACTTGCAACTTCCAATACATATTCCTGGAAGCAAATAGTGAAATCAGTATAGTTTAATAGAAAGTGTTTCAATGCTTTTAAACCAAGGTTATGCTTAATAGAAGAATAGAGTGAGCTAACATCTATTGTCAACCAACTTAGTTGTATATCCCAACTGACACCTTCAACTATTTTTAGGACATGTTTAGTGTCTCGGAGGTAGCTAGGTAGATTTTTGACAATAGGCTGTAAGACCTCATCAAGCCACTGAGAGAGTTTTTCAGAAAGGGAACCAATTCCACTGACTATTGGCCTACCCTGGACATCAGTTAGTGACTTATGGACCTTGGGCAAATGATGGAAAATAGTCATTCTAGAATGCTCCACATAGATAAATTCTATGGAATTTTTGTCCAAGATCCCCAAGTCACCACCTTTGTCCAGGAGGTGCCTTAACTCTCTTTGATAGTGGTGGGTAGGGTTGCCGCTCAATAATTCATAATTTTCAATGTTATTCAGTAGTCTATAGGACTCAAACACATAGTCACTTTTATTGAGAACAACAACCGACCCCCCCCCTTATCCGCATTGCGTATTACAATTTCATTATTGCCTTGAAGTTCTTTCAAAGCACATTTTTCTTTTTTGGAAAGGTTAGAAGGAGTAGTCATGCCTTCATCTTTTAGTTTGGTGAGGTCCCTTTAAACCCTATTAAAGAATTTTTCTAAAGTGAGACCCCTACTATGGATGGGATAGAATTGGAACGGTTTCCTAAAACTCTTAATCCTATTGGTTCCTTCCATCAAACTGGTCTCAACCCTACCTTTTTGTTCTAATTGCTCCAAAGAGAGTAAATCACAGCATTCATCAAATGGTAAATTGACCTCTATTTCAAGTCCGGTAGACAAAACTTCAGTCAAACCCATATTGTTTTGGAAGTTTTTACGTAGGATTACACTTCTAATTAATCTATTAACATCAATTAATGTGTCAAATAAATCAAACTCAGAAGTCGGTGCAAAACTTAAACCATAACATAACACTTTAAGCTGTTCCCTAGTTAATTTGTGTTTAGAAAGATTTATCACACTTGAATTGGGATTGGTTCCTGTTCCCCCTCAATTGATATCGTTCCTGAGTAATCTTGTGTGTCTGCCCCTGCCCTCCCCCTCCTGTGTCCATCCTGTCTGTGGGAAAAACCTGCTCCAATATAGCGGAGTCACCTGAATCCCTAGGGTTAAGTGAGATCTGGGTGGAATGGGAGGACTGACCAGTGTTACTTGGTACATATCTTGAATGCTGTTGTGATGGACCAACTGAATTTCTGGGCATAATAGGGTCCTTAGGTCTAACTACTTGTTCAATAGGGACTACAGTTATTTTTTAGAATACCCGGAGGCTTGTTTATAAGTTCCTCCCCACTAGAGGAAAGTCCCTCATCGGACTGTGACCCCTCCCCATCTGAGAAAGAAACTTTTCTGTTTTTCTTGTTTCTCTGTCTACGTCTATTAATTTGTCTCAATTTTCTATTCCAAACGTATACAGTGTTGCTGTTGTAATCAGCCTTGTCTCGCAAATATTTGGAGTGTTTAGTATCAATTACATTTTGTCTGGATTCTGCTATAGTTCTCTGAAGTAAGATATCAAAATTTGAAAAATCTTTATCAACACTACGTATATTCAATTCTAATTGTAACTCATCGATCTCTAATCTAAGAGCTTTCAACTGTGAGATTTTGTATTGTAATAACAACTGCATCAGGCGAATAGAACAGTCTGTAAGCACTGAGTTCCAAGAGTCAATAAAAACTCTATCTGTATCATCAAATGTCGGATATTTATTCATCCTTAAACCTCTCAGTACCATTTGTAACTCAATGTATTTTTCAAAAGTCCAAATGTCCCATTGCAGCCGCAGCTCTTTTATCAAAAGATTTTCCATGCAGTCAAATAATGCAGACAAACAGAAATTAGTTTTATCCTCAGAAAAGATTATATCCATATCAGTAGAAACATGATCCCTGGCGGTTGCAGGCAGGAGTGAAAAATATTGCACTGTTTGATCCATGGCTCTGTATTAGTGCGGGACTGACTTAACAATATCTATGCAGCATATAAGGTTGCCAGAAACCCAATAAGGGTACACAGTCACAGAAAGTAGATGCACAGCTATATATACTTGACAGATAATGTGAAACAATATTCAAATGCCACTATATATTATTATGTGGCACAATGTCAGCTAATTAACTCAAAGAAAAATTCCCAGCAGGAGAATTCTTATCCCCATAAGCAATTGTGTACTGCTCACCTAACGATCCAGAGACCCAGACTTATCAAAGCTGTGTTTGCAGGTAAGTAGTCTACTCACAGACCCACAGTATTCAAAACTTTGCGGTCCGTCTAGACTACCATGCCCGCTACACCTTACGCCAGCATCCGACTTCTTCCGGATACGTCACCACTATCGCTGTGGAGCAATCACATGTTGAGTGTAATCCAATGAGAATATACCGGCAGTCCCGGTACACGAACCAATCTTCTGGCTGTAAGTAATACTTGACTAGAAAAAGGAGCAATCAGTCCATGTATAAAATAAAACGTAACTTTATTATCACAGGTTAAAAAGACCTCAGAGTCCACAGATCAACTTCAAGGGTGTAGTGTGTCAGATTGGCTTACACATGAACTAATGCCCTATAGAGGTAATAAATGGTCAAAATGCATTCAGATAAGAGGCGGCCTTCAAGGTCTGAGAAATTAGCATATGAGCATACCTAGGTTTCGCTTTCAACTAAGAATACCAAGAGAACAAAGCAAAATTGGTGATAAAAGTACATTAGAAAGTTGTTTAAAATGACATGCCCTATCTGAATCGTGAAAGTTTATTTTGGACTAGACTCTCCCTTTAACTAATCTTGCCAGCCGAGACGTTTAGATCATCAAGCCCCTAGTCACAGCCGTGTAGCAGAATATCATTACTTTCATTAGTGTATCCAATATCTAGGTAAACTTTATGCAAGTATAAAATGCAGATATTAAAAGTAGCTAAAGATCTTGTGCAAAAAAACTGAATCCTTAGCTGTTACACAAGTTTTGTTGCCAGGAATATACCTTAGTTTTAGTGTTCATTTACTATGCATAATTGATAGTTCTTCAAAATAGACTGTCTAGGTGCCTGAAAGCATCATTTTTTCCTAAATTCACTTAAATGCATCACATTATAAGCAGAGTACATTTTGTACAGTATACTTTATGTAAAAGAAACAGATTCTGAGACTGTTTTTCCATTCTGGTAATGCACGTTCTGAAATGTTACACTTACAGGCAGTTAGGTCATGTCAGGATAAAGCAATCTAAATGTATACTTTTAGTGTAGGTAATACACTGCTAATCTGCCTCCTGATTGAGCACAAAACTACTATTAGTTATATTTAGCTTTCACAGTTCTTTCTATATAAAGAAATGCTAATGACATGGAATAGAAGTTAAGTTTATTAGATATGTTGAATTGACTTTGAATAAAAATAATAACACTTCTTTAGAATTAGAAAAACTCATAGATTCTATATTAATTTTTATTAATGTAGAATGAGAACTATCTTAAAGTTTTATTTTGGCAACAAATGTTTTTATTTTCATTTGTTTATACATTTTTTTTTTAAATAAATTTCTCTGTTTTAATTTTTTTACTTCTATATTTTGATTCCTGTTTCATCATCATTTTTATTATCTTTAAATTATTGCTAATTGTCATTTTATGGAAAATTAGATAGACAGATAGATAGATAGATAGATAGATAGATAATGGATATGGATATTTCCAAAATAATTATCGTTTCAAGGACCTTAACCCTTTAAGGGACAGTTTACTCCAGAATTTGTATTGTTTAAAAAAGATAGATAATCCCTTTATTACCCATTCCACAGTTTTTTTTTGTTGTTGTTTTTTTTTTTTAATTTTATTATTGAGGTAAAGTTCAAGGCAAACATACAATAAATGTCATGAAAAATCATAAAGAAGGATTATTTCAATTTTTACAGCCAAAATATGTCAAACTCAATAAATATTACATAATGATAAGACATTCTTCAGGAGTATCTGTATACAAATATACTTGCCATTCAAACTAGTTACCTTCAAGATAACAGATTAGGCCACTTTTGGACCTCGCAGTAATGTAACAAGTGAATCGTCATAGAAGGTAGTTTTGACCAAGAGGAGCCCACTCTTGGATCTCAACTGATATACCTCAATTTACTTATTTTAGAGACATTCATGGTCCTAGACTAATTAAAAAAGAATGTGAATCAATTTGGACCGCATGCAGGGAATATTGTTAAAAATTGGGAAGTATATTTCAAGCATGTGACGTAATTATCGCATAGAGGGCATAAGGCTAATCCTAAAACAATATTACTATAGATAGGTGGGTTATATACAAAAGTTTAACAGTGGATATAGAGTAAATCATAGCTAGGAGGAGGGAGGCTGCTCCTGAACCTAAAGCAATCCTAGCTCATATGAAATGCAAGATGTAATGTTTAGTTATCAATACTGTTCTAGGGTCCGGATTGGGTAATGCAACATCGTATCTGTTAATATTAAGAGAAAATAATATTTCTAGCAGGTGACTGACAATAACCTAAATACCCCGCCAACTCGGCCGCTGACAGCAGGGCAAGTAATTATACTGTTACATCAAGGAAACACCTTAAGTCTATGCCAGGGTAAAATATATTCTCTCCTCATGAAAGTTTTGAGTAGATGTGTTAGTAGTAGCAAAATAGTCCCTTAGAACCGACTCTTCTAAACTGGGTAGTAGTCTCCTTTAATTATTACCATATAAACAGGGGTAACATTACAATAAGAGGCATCCTAATCTCAAGAGACCTACTTATGTTGCTCAAAACAAATATATCCTGCTTTCACAACTGGTTCAGAGTCTGAAAAGTGCGCACAATGCTATCATAATTGATATGGAGTAATATAGTTATATAACACAAGTTCAGTACAGGTATCATAACATTAGTGAGCTATTAGATATATCAGGGAGACTAGCTCCCAAGAGCGTGATATCCAGGGATGTAATGTCAGCCATTTAGTGTCATGCATATAAATCTTAAATATTATATTTGTTTATAGGATTGAGTATTCAAACATCATACTGTAGTGTCATGCATAGCAGACTACGATTAGTAGAAGCAGTACTAGCACAATAAAATGTTTGCCCACATATGATTTACTGCTCTAGCTACAACAAATGGATATTAATATTTACTTGTGCTGGATATACACACCTGGAACAATTCTGCAGTAGCAAGCACCCTAGGATCAAACAAGACATCTCCTAAGGCAATATCTAGAAGTGAATGAGGCAATACAACCTAAATATTACATGGTATTGATGGTACACAAACACAAATCTTAAATATAATGGTAGTAACGTCACACAGTAAAAAATGAAGAGAAAAAATTGAGAGCTTTGGGCGCTATATATTATTAATGTTTATGTCCTCGCCCCTAATAGAATGTCTCAAAATAGGGAGATCAATCTGCCTTCAATTAGGATAGGAAGCGAGTGGACCGGGTGTGGTAAATGGTTAGCCTACCCCAGCTCACCACACTAGAGAGTCCCAGAAAAGTAAACCTTCTGACAGTGAGGGTTTCTCAGTGGAAAGAGAGAAGAATAGTGTAGGCATATAT
Source organism: Bombina bombina (assembly GCF_027579735.1). Lineage (NCBI taxonomy): Eukaryota > Metazoa > Chordata > Amphibia > Anura > Bombinatoridae > Bombina > Bombina bombina. The sequence goes on along the minus strand of NC_069504.1, from coordinate 144,587,895 downwards.
GTCAGTACAAGGTTCGTCTGCTGATTTCCACCTACTTTCTTAAAATCCTTCACACCCAGCCACTGTAAACTAGCAGGAGGTTTTGATGGATATCTCCTATGGCCACCCTTGGTTAGCCTTGACTCAGCTTTACATAGGATCAATAGTTCCTTAGGGCCAGCGTCTCTCTCCCGTATAGCTTCTTCCTCGCATAGAAAGTAGGTATCACTGTCCCATATGCAGACGTTTCCTCAGTCTCTGTAGCAAGCGCATATAGACCAGTTGAGTCATTCTGTGTTGCGTTCTCTCTGGAATAGAGTCGATCTACTGGAAGGGGGAACAGTGAAGAAACAGGCACATCTATTACTGAGACTATCTCTGCCCGGGGCTGGATTGACTTCATCATAATAGCATTCCCTTCGTTAGAATATGTCATGCACTCCGTTTGTTTCCCCCTTGGCGCCTCTATACTGTATTTATATGCTGTAAACAGATAATTCACTGCGGTTCTCAAAGTTAACTCAAATCCTCTAAATTGTAAGTCAATCACATGTTGCCCATGTTTTCACCACCGCCATTTTTTAAAAGCGATATTCGTGTTCTCCAAACTTCCCAAATTATACTCGAAGTGTATCAGAGAAAGTTTTATAGCTCTTTCGGCTTTTCCAAACAATCTTGGGGGGGGGGGGTTTATGCGGCAGCCTAGGCTTTGGAGGCAGCCACTTATATCAAAAAGTGTCCATAACTTAGTAGTGATATATTCTTTAAGCAGCCTCGTGGCCTTACCGAGGAACATAGGTCAGGTAATCAAGCACCACGTTCGCTCCACAGATCTCTCAAGGTAGTTGCAAGGAGGTTTATTGTGGGGATCCCACTCACAATCTTGGGCAATGTAGAAATATATATTAAATCCTCTATAATCTGTAGTTGTAGCAGGAGCTCCTGCAGTTCACGTCCTGCCACAACGGTAGTCAGCTCCGCACCCCCATTCCACAGTTTTGCATAACCAAAACTGTTATATTACTACACTTTTTACCTTTGTGATTACCTTGTATCTATGCATCTGCAGACTGCACCCTTATCTCAGTTCTTTTGACAGACATGCATTTTAGCCAATCAGTGCTGACTCGAAAATAACTCCACGGAAGTAAGCACAATGTTATCTATATGAAACACATGAACTAGCTGTGTGTAACTAAAATGTCAAAATGCACTAAGATAAGAGGCAGTGCAATGGCTTAGAAATTAGCATATGAGTCTACCTATGATTAGCTTTCCACAAAGAATACCAAGAGAGCAAATCAATTTGATGATAAAAGTAAATTGGAAAATTGAATGTCCTATCTGAATCATGGAAGTTTAATTTTGACTAGACTGTCCCTTTAAGTATAAACCAAAAAACATCAGGCCCCAAAGACTAACATAATAGTTTAATTAGCAATGATTAGTCCATCATAATGTTTATTCTTAAACACACAAACAAAAAAAACAATCTGTTGGCTGATGGTATTTTTGAAGATTTTCAATATTTGTGGCGGTCTAAGCAATATTGAAATACATTAAAAAGAATAACTAACACAAATATTATCGCAGTAGGTGTGAAGGGAGGGAGGCAGAAAGGCAGTTTTTTGTTTTGCTTTTGCTGTTTATGAGTATGTATGATGTCATCTTTCTTTAAAAAAATTACTCGCCATGCTAATTAGCACACTTTTTCATAAAAAAATACATAACATTACTCGGAAGATAAACGTTGTTGGGATTGATTTTAAATTATTTAATTTCTGTAGACTTAGATGATAACATACTAGAAAGAATTTTCATCATAGCAGGGGCCTTATTTCTATATTATCTGCATCAAAGCTAAACCTTAAATATGTTGATCATGCTGGTAAAATACAGGGCACGTGGTAACATAACTGTATGCAGCACTTCCCTTCTTCTCCTATACCTGAAAGTAGAGATGTAAAATTATAGGGCCGTATAATTTAAAAACAAATTAAATTTGACTTTCAAATTTTATGTGAACACTTTCTGATGCACCAACTTCCACTGAGCATGTGCTAGAGTATTCGAATCATTGATTGGCTGATAGCTTTCACATGATACAGGGGACAGGAAAATGAAAGGAAACTGACATTTTTTAGGGAAAAAAATCTTAATTTTAATTAACTCTTAATAATAGCCAACATACCCTGAATGCCAACTGTCTGTCACACTTAGAGGGTGCTTAAAGCTCTGGTCTGGCTGATAGGGTAGAAACCATGCTAGTTCTGTTAAAGCCCTGGAAGACCCTTGCAACACTCGTTGTCACTAAGGGGTTAAGATGTGAAATATGCAAATTCACTAATTTGTAAGATACTAATTTGTAAGATACAGGCTGTTAGATTTCAAACTCAGTCAAATAAGTTTATGGGATTTTTCTGGAGATCATTGAGAACCATAAATTAGCATGGCTGTAATAAAGAGATAAACACATTGGGGCCTATTTATAAAAGGTCTTGCGGACCTGATCCAACAGTGCGGATCAGGTCCGCAAGACCTCGCTGAATGCGGAGAGCAATGCGTTCTCCGCATTTAACATTGCACCGCTGCCCCCTGCTGACTCGCGGCCAATCGGCCACTAGCAGGGAGGTGTCAATCAACCCGATCGTACTCGATCGGGTTGATTTCCGGCGATTCCTGTCCGCCTCATCAGAGCAGATGGACAGGGTTATGGAGCAGCGGTCTTTAGACTGCTGCTTCATAACTGCTGTTTCTGGCGAGTCTGAAGACTCGCCAGAAACACGGGCCCACAAACTCTGTTCGGAGCTTGATAAATGGGCCCCATTGGCTCACAACCCTGAATGTTTTAGCATTTTTGAGCTTTGCATATTATTTATTGCGCTTTAAAAAGCACTATTTGATTCACTTCTTGAAAATGTAATATAATGTATTATTGTTTGGCTGCCCTTGCTGATAGAACGGGTTTCTTTCCAACTCTTTCTTTTGTCTCAGGTTTTGATAATATGTCACATGTTTTGATCATCATATGCTAACATTTTTTAATCTTATATACAGTAAACATACTTAGCTGCTGCTTTCGTACCAAAAATGTAATTTCCTTTCCAAATAATTCTGCCATTCTTCATTATTAGTACGGTCAACTTCTTTTTAAAAGTTCATAAAAGTATGTTCATAGCAAATGCTGAAACACAGCACCCAGTCTTTAATTATTGTACATGAACCATTATGACTTGTTTTAATTTTCAAGTGTCCTTTATAATTGATCATTACTGTAATTTGCATAAGACATCTCATACTACCCCTCGGGAATAAGATAGTCTGCTCATTCCGTATTTTAGGGGCTCATATTCTAGGGAGCCTAACCCTCCCACACCTCTCACTGGTACTGAACGTGTGCACTAGTGTCCACATGTAAGGGAAATTCATTGATTCAACCAACATGGTGCTAATATAGCACATATCCAAGCCCTGCTGTGCAATGTATTATGGGTAAGGTTATTGATAAAATAAAATACTTAGCAAGATGAAGCCAACAAACTTGCCAGATTGTTTGTTTACATTTTTTAGCCAAGTTATATGGGTTGTTTCTTAAATTTAACATTGTTACTATTGCAGAATGCTAGCAATTTACAGTTTTAAATGCTTCCTATGTCACTCATTTGTCTATTGATATTGCACAAAACACATTAACAGTGCACTGCTTTTTCTTAGTGCAAACACTGGCTATGTTCCTAGTCCTTTATGTTTCTAGGGCTAGCAATAAGGATTCCTGCCTTATTATCTGTTTGACTCTCATGAAGCCCATTCATGCTCCCAAGGGCAATGCAAAAAGACTTCTGTAATTGGCTCGAATAGGGAGCTTTAGAGTGGGAGTATATTAGGGGAAAGTTCAAGATTGAAACAATAGTATATGAGCAGCTTCGTTTTCTTAGAAGCACAACATATATGTGGCCCTAGCAGACATAAAACATGCCTGTTAATTATATTTTCAAAATTCATGACTAATATTTGAATAGGTTTTTTTTCTTAACTATTAATATCATACCATGACATATATAAAATTAATCGTTTCATAACTTTTTAAATGATTTTTTTCTGTTTGTGAGCCTATCTAGGTATGCTTTTCAACAAATGATACCTAGAGAATAAAGCCATTTTGATAATATAACTAAATTGAATAGTCTCTTAAATTTGCCTGCTCTATCTGAATTATGAAAGTTTAATTTTGAATTTCATATCCCTCTAATAAATATTCTGAGTTTCATCTTTAGTGTACAAATTTCATGGTCTGAAAGTTAAATTTTAGCTGTGAAGTTATATTTATATGTTACCTAAACATATGCAAGAATTATAACATTGAAAAAACTGACCAAGTGGCCAAAAAGTTCAACATAAAGAAATTGATTATTTTTTTTGTTTTTTAAATGTCCTCAAATTGTTTTTGATTAATTGGAATACTGCTGCTGAGTTACCTCTATACAAGACATTCAAGGCATTTCCGTAGGTCTTTAAAAGTTGGCAACATACTTTGAGGCTTAGCATGTAACTGCATCGGCTCAGCAGTCCTGGTGACGCGGGACCAGGAGGCATGGGAGGAGAGGAAGGCATGGTTGGGATTGAAAACTTAGGAGACAACTGGACAGGAGGCTTCCACAAGCGTTTCTTAAAAGAAAGCCTGTTACTGAGTCTGATGTCATTTAGGATTAAAAAAGACACCAAAGCCTTGAGATACTCTGGTAAATCTCTGGCAGCAACTTTGTCTTTAATCGCATCAGAGAGCCCATGAAAGAAGGCGGCAACAGGGGCTTTATTGTTCCAACCTACCTCTGCGGCAAGCGTATGGAACTCAATGGCATACTGAGCAACATATCTCGTACCTTGCTGAATGGACATGAGTCGTTCTGCAGCAGGATGAGTGAGCCAGAACATCAAATACCCTTTCGAAAGGAGGCCACAAATTCAGGGTAATTAGAAATCACTGGTTTATTAGTCTCCCACAAGGGATTAGCCCAAGCAAGAGCCGTGTCAGAGAGCAAAGAGATGAGAAATCCCACCTTAGCTCTGTCAGAGGGAAACGCTTGAGGTAATATCTCAAAGTAAATGCCTACCTGTTTCAAAAACCCTCTGCACTGAATAGGATCGCCTCCATATCGTTGAGGTAGAGGTGCAGAACCAGACATGCTCCGTGTAGGACTAGGTGCAGCTGCAGAAACAGGAGCAGCCATAACTTGTGGGACACTCTAACTCAAATGTGCAGTGCGAGTCAGAAGGGTTTGCAGGGCTAGTGCAAATTGATCCAAGCAGTGATCCTTTTCATCTATCCTGGAAATGATGGTGGGTAAAGGTGGATTATTTGCACCGTCAGGATTCATGGCCCTTGCAGAAGGGCCTTTAGGAGGAGGGAGGGGCTCTGCCTCTATTGCGGGTTACAGGGCCACCTTTTAAAGTCTTGTCCTTTACGGCTGGGAAACGCCCACACCTAAGGTCCTGTCAGGGGCAGACCTTGGGTGGTTTATCCTCGTCCCTGGAACCGCTAAAGGAGAAACCTTTGGTCACAGTTGGCGTTTCCTGGGTGGACTCCTCCATAGTCACCCATGCTCTTGTTGACTCTGGTGCTGCAGGCTATTTCATTGACAGTGTTTTTGTATCAAAGCACTCTATTCCTGTTTTGCCTCGGTCCATTCCACTTGCTATTGAGGCCATTGATGGCAGGCCCCTTCAGCTCATACTTGTTAATCACTAAACCACTCAGTTATCCATGGCTGTTGGGGCTCTCCATTTTGAAACCCTCCAGTTCCAGGTGATAAACTCTCTGCATTTTCAGATTGTTCTGGGTTATCCCTGGCTCCAAAAGCACAATCCCAGTCTCGACTGGCATAGGTTTGAATTATTGTCATGGTCTCCGCAATGTATTTCTACTTGTCTTCGGAAACCAGTCAAAATGCTGTGCACTTCTTTGGTATCTCAATTGCCAGAGGAGTACCAAGAGTTCTTAGACATGTTTGACAAGGTGTGTGCTGGTACGTTGCCTCCTCACCAGTCTTACAATTGTGCCATAGACCTGCTACCTGGAGCCATTTCTCCTCTGGGCTGGATTTACCCTCTGTCTGTTACGGAGAATTGTGCTATGGAGTAGTATGTTGCCGATGCTCTGTCGTGGGGGATCATCCAAAAATCCTGCTCTCCTACAGGGGCTGGCTTCTTCTTTGTGAAGAAAAAGGGTGGCGAGTTAAGACCATACATTAATTATAGGGGTCCTAATCATCTTACCATTAAGAATGCTTACCCTATTCCGCTCATTACTGAACTCTTTGACCGCCTCAAGGGAGCTACGGTCTTTCCTAAACTTTGAGAGGAGTGTACAATCTCATTAGGATCAAGGAGGGCCACAAATTGAAAAAAAGCATTTAACACCAGGAGCGGGCATTATGAATATCTTGTAATACCCTTTGGCCTATGTAATGCTCCTGCTGTTTTCCAGGAATTTATTAATGAAGTCCTATGAGATATGTTGCAACAGTGTGTTGTGGTGCACTTAGACAACATCCTCGTACACTCACCCACACTTGAGGCTCATCGTTCTGATGTCACACGGGTACTTCAGAGACTACGTGAGAACGGCCTGTTTTGTAAACTCGAGAAATGTGAGTTCCATCAGATGTAATCTCCATTGCAGGGTTCTCATGGATCCTAATAAGTTGTCTGCAGTTCTGCAGTGGCCTCGTCCAGTTGGTCTTCAGTCTATCAAACATTTTTTGGGCTTTGTCAATTACTATAGAAAGTTTATTAAAATCTTTTCTTCCTTGGTCAAACCTATCACAGACATGACCTGTGAAGAGAATGATCCACTCCATTGGTCACCTACTGTCATTAAGGCCTTTGAGAGTCTTAAGACTGCCTTTGCTGCCACTCCAGTTCTGGCATATCCTAAACCTGTCCTGCCTTTCGTTTTTGAGGTCGATGCGTCTGAGACTGGAGTAGTTGCCCTATTGTCTCAACGTCCTATGCCTGACGGTTCTTTGCATCCATGCGGTTTCTTCTCTAAGAAATTGTCCCCAGCGGAGTGCAATTCTGAAATTGGCGACATGGAATTACTGGCCATAATTTTGGCACTCACGAAATGGAGGTACCTTCTCGAGGGTACTAGTGTACCAGTGCTCAATCTTACTGACCACAAAAATTTGACTTATCTATCCGAAGCAAAAAGTTTGTCGCTCCAACAGGCCAGATGGGCACTATTTTCCTGCCTGGTAGTAAAAATGTTAGGGCTCATGCCCTCTCTCAACAATTTTCGCCTCTGTCCAAGAAGTTGTCTGTACCTACTCCAGTTATACCTCCTGACCATATTTTGGCCACCATACGTACTAATTTGACTTTTCCCTTGGGGGAGGAGATCCTGGCTGCACAAACCAATGCCCCTTCTTAAAAAATCTAGTGGTAAGTGCTTTGTACCTGAGAATCTTCTAACTAAACTATTGCACACTTACCACTATCCTAAAGCTGCAGATCACACGGCAAGAACCAAGTGATTTGGTCTGTCACTCGACTATTCTGGTCTAGTCTTCGTTCTGATGTTGCTGTGCATGTTGCCTCCTGCTCAGTCTGTGCACAGAAAAAGACTCCTCAACGTCTTCCTGTGGGTCTTCTCCAACCAATTGCCAATGGTGAGTGTCCTTGGACACATCTTTCCATGGACTTCTTGGATCGGGGTAGTCAGTTTGTCTCCAGATTTTGGTGCTCCTTTTGTGCTCAAATGGGGATCCAGCTTTCCTTCTCCTCGACATATCACCCTCAATATAATTAAGCTCTGGAACAGTTCCTCCATTGCTATTTCTCAGATCACCACAATAATTCGTCTGAACTGTTACCTTGGGGAGAGTTAGCTCGTAATAGTGCTATTAATGCTTCCTCCCAGTTATCCCCGTTTATGGCGAATTGTGGGTTTCAACCATCCATGTTGCCAGATTCATTCATTTCTCAGGGTATTCCGGCTTTGAAGGAGCATTTCCGGCAACTCCATTCCACGTGGGTGCAGATTCAGTATTGTCTTCATCGTTCTATGCAGCGGCAAAAATTCCAGGCTGATCGTAGGTGTCTGCCAGTGCCTTACTACCAGGTGGGTGAGAGGGTTTTGCTGTCCTCCCACAACTTGAACCTTTGTGTGCCTTCCAATATACTGGCTCCCCATTGTTGGTCCTTTTTGAATACTCCGATGGGTCAATCCTGTTGCCTACACTTTTGACCTTCCTCCTGCAATGTGCATCTCCAATGTTTTTCATGTCTCCCTCTTGAAACCATTGGTTTGTAATCGGTTTACCACTGTGTTGCCTCGTCCCCATCCTATCTCTGTTGACAACCATGAAGAATATGAGGTCAGCAGCATTATTGACTCTCGGATGTCCAGGGGCTGCGTACAGTATTTGGTTCACTGGAGGGATCATGGTCCGGAAGAGCGTTCATGGGTTCCCTCCTCTGATCTTCATGCTCCCCCCCTTCTCTGTGCCCTTCATGCCCGTTTCCCCAATAAGCCTTTTGTCCTCCCGTGGGGGAGGGGTCGTTAAGGGGAGGTTACTGTCAGGGTTTCACCCTGCTTTGTTTGCTATTTGCTGCTGGCTGCCATTTTACTCACCTATCTCACTGAATCTGCTGCAGAGTGTGTAACGCTGGTCACTCATCTAGGCATCCTCTTATTGCCAAACTGGTGAACATCATCAGTGTGAGACAAGTTGCAGTCCCAGAATTAAGATGACATCACTTGTTATTTTAAGGGCCTCTGTTCAGTATGCTTTTGCCCTTGCGTTTGTTCAGACTTCTTTGTGAGTTCCTGTGTTCCACTTCCTGTGTATTACCTGGCTTGGCTGACGTCCCTTCTGGTTCCTGGTCCCTGGTTTGTTCCTGATTCTGCTGTTCTCTTTGTTCCTGACTCCGGCTCGTCTGACTACCAGCTCTGGTTTTGACTCCTGGCATGTCGTTTTGCTGTTGGACTCTTTATTATTTTTTGTTATTATTAATAAAGGTGTGATTGTTTTTGCATTTCACGTGTCAGTCTGATTCCTGGTACCCTGACACTCAGCGTAAATATGCCATACAACTCATCCAGCTGGGCATTGCTGTCCTTAATTTTTCAAACATATGTTAAGCTTTGTGAACTGTTCCTTGATTTGTGTCTTATGTCCCTAATATTGCAGTATATAATTGCAAATAAAAATCACTAAGGCCTAGATTTGGAGTTTGGCGGTAGCCGTGAAAACCAGCGTTAGAGGCTCCTAACGCTGGTTTTAGGCTACCGCCGGTATTTGGAGTCAGTCATAAAAGGGTCTAACGCTCACTTTTCAGCCGCGACTTTTCCATACCGCAGATCCCCTTACGTCAATTGCGTATCCTATCTTTTCAATGGGATCTTTCTAACTCTGGTATTTAGAGTCGTGTCTGAAGTGAGCGTTAGAATTCTAATGACAAAACTCCAGCCGCAGAAAAAAGTCAGTAGTTAAGAGCTTTCTGGGCTAACGCCGGTTCATAAAGCTCTTAACTACTGTACTCTAAAGTACACTAACACCCATAAACTACCTATGTACCCCTAAACCGAGGCCCCCCCACATCGCCGACACTCAAATAAATTTTTTAACCCCTAATCTGCCGACCGCCACCTACGTTATACTTATGTACCCCTAATCTGCTGCCCCTAACACCGCCGACCCCTATATTATATTTATTAACCACTAACCTGCCCCCCACAAAGTCGCCGCCAGCTACCTACAATAATTAACCCCTAATCTGCCGACCGCAAAGAGCCGCCACCTACGTTATCCTTATGTACCCCTAATCTGCTGCCCCTAACACCGCCGACCCCTATATTATATTTATTAACCCCTAACCTGCCCCCCACAACGTCGCCTCCACCTGCCTACACTTATTAACCCCTAATCTGCCGACCGCAAAGAGCCGCCACCTAAATTATAGCTATGTACTCCTAATCTGCTGCCGCTAACACCGCCGACCCCTATATTATATTTATTAACCCCTAATCTGCCCCCCACAACGTCGCCTCCACCTACCTACACTTATTAACCCCTAATCTGTCGACCGCAAAGAGCCGCCACCTACATTATAGCTATGTACCCCTAATCTGCTGCCCCTAACACCGCCGACCCCTATATTATATTTATTAACCTCTAATCTGCCCCCCACAACGTCGCCTCCACCTGCCTACACTTATTAACCCCTAATCTGCCGAGCGGACCGCACCGCTATTATTATAAAGTTATTAACCCCTAATCCGCCTCACTAACCCTATAATAAATAGTATTAACCCCTAATCTGCCCTCCCTAACATCGCCGACACCTAACTTCAATTATTAACCCCTAATCTGCCGACTGGAGCTCACCGCTATTGTAATAAATGTATTAACCCCTAAAGCTAAGTCTAACCCTAACACTAACACCCCCCTAAATTAAATATAATTTTAATCTAACGAAATAAATTAACTCTTATTAAATAAATTATTCCTATTTAAAGCTAAATACTTACCTGTAAAATAAACCCTAATATAGCTACAATATAAATTATAATTATATTGTAGCTATTTTAGGATTAATATTTATTTTACAGGTAACTTTGTATTTATTTTAACCAGGTACAATAGCTATTAAATAGTTAATAACTATTTAATAGCTAAAATAGTTAAAATAATTACAAATTTACCTGTAAAATAAATCCTAACCTAAGTTACAATTAAACCTAACACTACACTATCAATAAATAAATTAAATACAATTCCTACAAATAAAGTACAAAAAATAAAAAAGAACTAAGTTACAAAAAATAAAAAAATATTTACAAACATTAGAAATATATTACAACAATTTTAAACTAATTACACCTACTCTAAGCCCCCTAATAAAATAACAAAGCCCCCCAAAATAAAAAAATGCCCTACCCTATTCTAAATTACTAAAGTTCAAAGCTCTTTTACCTTACCAGCCCTGAACAGGGCCCTTTGCGGGGCATGCCCCAAGAAGTTCAGCTCTTTTGCCTGTAAACAAAAAACATACAATACCCCCCCCCAACATTACAACCCACCACCCACATACCCCTAATCTAACCCAAACCCCCCTTAAATAAACCTAACACTAAGCCCCTGAAGATCTCCCTACCTTGAGTCGTCTTCACCCAGCCGAGCCAAATTATTCATCCAAGCGGAGCAAGAAGAGGTCCTCCATCCGGTAGAAGTCTTCATCCAAGCGGGGCAGAAGAGGTCTTCCATCCGATTGAAGTCTTTATCCAAGCGGCATCTTCTATCGTCATCCATCCGGAGAGGAGCGGCAGAATCCTGAAGACCTCCGACACAGAAACATCCATCCTGGCCGACGACTGAACGACGAATGACGGTTCCTTTAAATGACGTCATCCAAGATGGCGTCCCTCGAATTCCAATTGGCTGATAGGATTCTTTCAGCCAATCGGAATTAAGGTAGGAATATTCTGATTGGCTGATGGAATCAGCCAATCAGAATCAAGTTCAATCCGATTGGCTGATCCAATCAGCCAATCAGATTGAGCTCGCATTCTATTGGCTGTTCCGAACAGCCAATAGAATGCGAACTCAATCTGATTGGCTGATTGGATCAGCCAATCGGATTGAACTTGATTCTGATTGGCTGACTCCATCAGCCAATCAGAATATTCCTACCTTAATTCCGATTGGCTGATAGAATCCTATAAGCCAATCGGAATTCGAGGGACGCCATCTTGGATGACGTCATTTAAAGGAAACGTCATTCGTCGTTCAGTCGTTGGCCAGGATGGATGTTCCGCGACGGAGGTCTTCAGGATGCTGCCGCTCCGCTCCGGATGGATGACGATAGAAGATGCCGCTTGGATGAACACTTCAATCGGATGGAAGACCTCTTCTGACCCGCTTGGATGAAGACTTCTACCGGATGGAGGACCTCTTCTTGCTCCGCTTGGATGAAGAATTTGGCTCGGCTGGGTGAAGACGACTCAAGGTAGGGAGATCTTCAGGGGCTTAGTGTTAGGTTTATTTAAGGGGGGTTTGGGTTAGATTAGGGGTATGTGGGTGGTGGGTTGTAATGTTGGGGGGGGGGTTATTGTATGTTTTTTTTTACAGGTAAAAGAGCTGAACTTCTTGGGGCATGCCCCGCAAAGGGCCCTGTTCAGGGCTGGTAAGGTAAAAGAGCTTTGAACTTTAGTAATTTAGAATAGGGTAGGGCATTTTTTTTATTTTGGGGGGCTTTGTTATTTTATTAGGGGGCTTAGAGTAGGTGTAATTAATTTAAAATTGTTGTAATATATTTCTAATGTTTGTAAATATTTTTTTTTTTTGTAACTTAGTTCTTTTTTATTTTTTGTACTTTAGTTAGTTTATTTAATTGTAGTTATTTGTAGGCATTGTATTTAATTAATTTATTGATAGTGTAGTGTTAGGTTTAATTGTAGATAATTATAGGTATTTTATTTAATTTATTTATTGAGAGTGTAGTGTTAGGTTTAATTGTAACTTAGGTTAGGATTTATTTTACAGGTAAATTTGTAATTATTTTAACTATTTTAGCTATTAAATAGTTCTTAACTATTTAATAGCTATTGTACCTGGTTAAAATAAATACAAAGTTACCTGTAAAATAAATATAAATCCTAAAATAGCTATAATATAAATATAATTTATATTGTAGCTATATTAGGGTTTATTTTACAGGTAAGTATTTAGCTTTAAATAGGAATAATTTATTTAATAAGAGTTAATTAATTTCGTTAGATTAAAATTATATTTAATTTAGGGGGGTGTTAGTGTTAGGGTTAGACTTAGCTTTAGGGGTTAATACATTTATTACAATAGCGGTGAGCTCCAGTCGGCAGATTAGGGGTTAATAATTGAAGTTAGGTGTCGGCGATGTTAGGGAGGGCAGATTAGGGGTTAATACTATTTATTATAGGGTTAGTGAGGCGGATTAGGGGTTAATAACCTTATAATAATAGCGGTGCGGTCCGCTCGGCAGATTAGGGGTTAATAAGTGTAGGCAGGTGGAGGCGACGTTGTGGGGGGCAGATTAGGGGTTAATAAATATAATATAGGGGTCGGCGGTGTTAGGGGCAGCAGATTAGGGGTACATAGGGATAATGTAAGTAGCGGCGGTTTATGGAGCGGCAGATTAGGGGTTAATAATAATATGCAGGGGTCAGCGATAGCGGGGGGGCAGATTAGGGGTTAATAAGTGTAAGGTTAGGGGTGTTTAGACTCGGGGTACATGTTAGGGTGTTAGGTGCAGACGTAGGAAGTGTTTCCCCATAGACAACAATGGGGCTGCGTTAGGAGCTGAACGCGGCTTTTTTGCAGGTGGTAGGTTTTTTTTCAGCTCAAACAGCCCCATTGTTTTCTATGGGGGAATCGTGCACGAGCACGTTTTTGAGGCTGGCCGCGTCCGTAAGCAACTCTGGTATCGAGAGTTGAAGTTGCGTTAAATATGCTCTACGCTCCTTTTTTGGAGCCTAACGCAGCCATTCTGTGGACTCTCAATACCAGAGTTATTTTAAAGGTGCGGCCAGAAAAAAGCCAGCGCTAGATACGCGGGTCGTTACCGACAAAACTCTAAATCTAGCCGTTAATATTTAAACACTTAGGCTAAAGAGATAGCTTAACATTTCTGTAAGTAGCTGAGATTCCCCTTATAAACGTTGCTCTGCAGGTGATAACACTTACCCTATGTATTAGAGTACTACTATTGTTGTATTATAGTTTTACAACTATATTTGGTCTGGCTGTGCAAGCTTCTCTGAAATTAGTCAAGCCTCATATGATATTTCTCCCCCTACTTATTTATGGTATGCTGAAGGTCCATGTTACAATAGTAGAGATTTACGTTAGCTTGGGAAGCCATTTCACTATATTAGATTAGCTTACTATTCTAATACAAAAGAGAAGTCTACCATATGAGACCCCTGAGTGGTCTCCTTTATTTCAGGGTACTTTCTACCACCACAATAGTCCCACAGGTTTTGGAGGTCCCCAAGTGACCTCTTGGGAAATTCAGAAAGTCTCAGTTTATTATGCATTCTTTTTGAATTTCTCCTCATTAGAATGTTTTGTATGTGTATTATTCTAGGTAGCATTGAAACTGGAGAAATGTATTGTCTATTTGTTAGTCAATATGGAGAGTTTTAAACAAATTGCTGTTTTGTAATTAGTCTGCTGATTTATATTACCTGTATGCCTGGTATTAAACCTCAATAAAAATACAGGTATGCATTACTTAATGTCTGAATATACATTCTGTAAAACAGGACGCTATGTGATTTGGACGTTGTGCGAGAAACCTACTATACAGTACTGTATACATACCTCAGCTCCTCAGGTGCCACCTCTAGGAGTTCTTCAATATCCTCATCATCTATGTCAAGGCTTCGACTGTTTGCAATGTCAACAACATTTCTATTAATCTTTGAAACCTACTCATCTTTAAAAACATTCACATAACGCTTCAGCATTTTTTTTCCATATACCATTCATGCATTGTTTGGCTACATCATCCCAGGCCCAAGCACAGTTGTTTATGCAATGGTATATGTTGTATTCCATCTAGAATTGTATCAGTGTCTTGCCAATGTTGTCAGTTGCAGCAATAGCCTGAGCAAAGGCCTCTTCCTCAGACAGTAGGCCTTAAAGTTGAAATGCCCCCCTGGTCCATTGGCTGGATTAAAGATGGTAGGAGAAACACCACTTTGATTTTGTTTTGGAGGTCACCAATGAAAGGAGGATGTCCTAGAGCATTGTCTATAATCATTAAAATCTTGAAAGCTATGCTTTCTTCCAGGCAGTACTTCTCCATTTCTAAGGCATAGTAATCAAAAGTATCCTGGAAAAGCATTTGTGTCATCCAGGACATTTTATTGGACCTGTAATAAACAGGTAACATATTCTTATTAATGTTCTTAAAAGCCCTGGGGTTTCACTGTGCAAACAAAAGGCTTCCTAAAAACACTGTCACCCTGTCTTTAAAAGCCTTAAACCCTGACATTGACTTGGCCTCCTTATGGGAAAAAGTGTTTAAAAAAAGTCATGTGATTTACTTTGGAGGTCACCAATGAAAGGAGGAATCCAGGTCAAATTGACACTTGCTCCACCTTTTCATACTGGGCGCTGGCATCTTGGAGCTCAAGTATTATCACAGCCTGTGGCAGAAGCATTGCACACTCACAGATCAGTAGTAGCGCACAGCAGTTTAATGTCCCTTTAATAATAGTACTAAATCACAATACTTAGGGCCCGAAGATAAAAACATTGTGATAATGGCAATATTTTATATTATATTATATTTTAACTCAGAGAGGCATTTTACTATACTTCTCTATGGGTGGTGATACTTCTCTGACACTAGTGGTGTTTTAAAAGCAGTATCGCCACCTACATTAAGGGCTAGATTACAAGTGGCGTGCTAACTGCGAAAAAGGGTTTATTGCGACTGTTTACTCGCGAGTTTTTCGCTCGTGTTACAAGTTGAAAGTAAACAAGATTGCTTGAGCACAATTGAAGTTGATGTGCGTTGGGTTAGCGCCACCTCAGAGCTCTAGTTAACTTTCGTAAAACAAAAAGGTTGCACAAAACACTTAAAAAATACATTACAAAGTACAGTTACACTCATAATAACACTATCTAATAAAAGTTATTCAAAAACAATATTGCACAAAAAAGTTATAAGGGCTCAAAGATATGAATTCTCAGGTCTTAGAAAGGCTGCATGTCTAAAGATGTATATGTACATATGTATTTATGTATTCAAGTGCAGTTAAGTAGATGAAAACATGTAAAAGCATAGTTATGCAATATTCAAATTTAATAAAGGTTTTAACTGTGTATTTACTGTAAATATTTCACATTACAATGTTCTGTACATAGCCGAATATGTTCTAAGTATTGATAAATAGATATTCATACATATATAGATATCAGTATATATCTATACCTATATATAATCATGTATATACTGTATATACAGTGGGGCAAAAAAGTATTTAGTCAGCCACCAATTGTGCAAGTTCTCCCACTTAAGAAGATGAGAGAGGCCTGTAATATTCATCATAGGTATACCTCAACTATGAAAGACAAAATATGGAAACAAATCCAGACAATCACATTGTCTGATTTGGAAAGAATTTATTTGCATATTATGGTGGAAAATAAGTATTTGGTCACCTACAAACAAGCAAGATTTCTGGCTCTCACAGACCTGTATCTTCTTCTTTAAGAGGCTCCTCTGTCCTCCACTCATTACCTGTATTAATGGCACCTGTTTGAACTTGTTATCAGTATAAAAGACACCTGTCCACAACCTCAAACAGTCACACTCAAAACTCCACTATGGTGAAGACCAAAGAACTGTCGAAGGACACCAGAAACAAAATTGTAGACCTGCACCAGGCTGGGAAGACTGAATCTGCAATAGGCAAGCAGCTTGGTGTGAAAAAATCAACTGTGGGAGCAATAATTAGAAAATGGAAGACATACAAGACCACTGATAATCTCCCTCGATCTGGGGCTCCACGCAAGATCTCACCCCGTGGGGTCAAAATGATCACAAGAACAGTGAGCAAACATCCCAGAACCACACAGGGGGACCAAGTGAATGACCTGCAGAGAGCTGGGACCAACGTAACAAAGGCTACCATCAGTAGCACACTACGCCGCCAGGGACTCAGATCCTGCAGTACCAGATGTGTCCCCCTGCTTAAGCCAGTACATGTCCAGGCCCGACTGAAGTATGCTAGACAGCATTTGGATGATCCAGAAGTGGATTGGGAGAATGTCATATGGTCAGATGAAACCAAAGTAGAACTGTTTGGTAGAAACACAACTCGTCGTGTTTGGAGGAGAGAGAATGTTGAGTTGCAACCAAAGAACACCATACCTACTGTGAAGCATGGGGGTGGCAACATCATGCTTTGGGGCTGTTTCTCTGCAAATGGAACAGGACGACTGATCCGTGTACATGAAAGAATGAATGGGGCCATGTATCGTGAGATTTTGAGTGCAAACCTCCTTTCATCAGCAAGGGCATTGAAGATGATTCGTGGCTTGGTCTTTCAGCATGACAATGATCCCAAACACACTGCCCGGGCAAAGAAGGAGTGGCTTCGTAAGAAGCATTTCAAGGTCCTGGAGTGGCCTAGCCAGTCTCCAGATCTCAAATCCATAGAAAACGTTTGGAGGGAGTTGAAAGTCCGTGTTGCCCAGCGACAGCCCTAAAACATCACTGCTCTAGAGGAGATCTGCATGCAGGAATCGACCAACATACCAGCAACAGTGTGTGACAACCTTGTGAAGACTTACAGAAAACGTTTGACCTCTGTCATTGCCAACAAAGGATATATAACAAAGTATTGAGATGAACTTTTGATATTGACCAAATACTTATTTTCCACCATTATTTGCAAATAAATTATTTCCAAATCAGACAATTTGATTGTCTGGATTTGTTTCCACATTTTGTCTCTCATAGTTGAGGTATACCTATGATGCAAATTACAGGCCTCTCTCATCTTCTTAAGTGGGAGAACTTGCACAATTGGTGGCTGACTAAATACTTTTTTGCCCCACTGTAGGTAAAAATATATATTTGTGCAATAAAACATCTTATATATATATATATATATATATATATATATATATATATATATATATATATATATATATATATATATGAAAAGTAGGTGACAAAACAGGCGCACAGGGCACACTTCGTGTAATACGTTCAGGTAATAAAAGTAGATAAAATGTGAAAAATCCACACTCACCTGGTGTATCCTCACAATATGAGGTATTTAAAAAGCCTTTGTGTTAGTAAAGTTTTCCTCCTCTTGCTCCTCTAGTTCTCCATGATCCTCAGATGTCTTGGATACTTCCCCTGTTTTAAGGGAACTTGTGGGGCCAAAATTGATAGTATTTCAGTGAGAGGGGATGGGGGAGACCAGTGTGTTGACACCACTTGTTATCATATAAACACTACTAACACAATGGGATAAAATAACACCAGGTTTATTGTTAAATCCTATAAAACACCTATTTCTTGAATAGGCACATGTAACAGAATAATATAAAACACAACCGTCATAAAAGACTATAGAGCCGTAGTCGGACTGGTTACAGGATCCTGTGTATGGACCTCACGAACCTGGTGCCGGCTAATTCGCTCTTCACAAATATAAAGCGGCAATGGAGCACTGAAGGAAATTCACTAGACCGCTACACTAGATTTTGATTGTGCAGCAGCCTGTTCCTTATGCAGCTCCATGTAAACTCCTGTGTGATGTGCTAACGTTTGGCGGGGGCGGAGCCTAACATGTTTCGTAACCAATGGGTTACTTCATCATAGGTGTGGGCCGCCCCCCTACCTAGATGTATATATACTCATAGACTTAGGTTAATTATCCTTCTACTGGTCCTCTATACGCCATCTTACTTATGGGCAGCAGACATTTCCCAGTAGTAGTATGTGGGCTTGGTTACTGTGCAATCTGGGAAGCTGCATATTTATTTTCCCTTTACATCCTTTCAGTGTTTGTTCAATAAATGTATATATCTCAATAAACTCTTTTTTGTATAAAACCAAAGTTATTTGTTTCTGCTTTTTTACTGCAATGTTTTGATTAACATAGAAGGGACTTGTATGCAGTTTCAGTTAGTGAGATCATTATGCCTGCACTAGTTGTACAGAAGTTCTATGTTTATACAGAGATACAGAACCTAAATGCTTCATAGGAAATAAAGGGAATTTTTATGGATAAAGACAACTAAACAAATAAAAATAATTATTGAAATCCTAAAACTGCTGAATACTGTACACCTAAAAATGTTTATACATAAAATGCTGGAAATAAATAAATAAATGTTTCTTGACACATAGATTGGGGTCTTTTGTATATAAACAATAAAAAGCATAAATCTTTATAAAAATGCTGCCAGATCAATACCCCTGTTTAACCCCTTTGGTTCTAGAGTTTCCAATTTATGTATCCAGAACGTTTCTCTTTTGCGGAGATCCAAGAGTTTACTACCTCCTCTTTTGCCTAAATGAACTTGTTCTATGGCTTTAATAAAAAAATTGTTTTTATTCTTTCCATGTACCTGTGTAAAATGAATTATTAAGGGTTTTTTTAGGGTTCCAGCTTCAATGTTTTTCATGTGTTTCAAGCATCATATTTTAAGACCTCTTGTGGTGTGACCAATGTATCTCTTGGGGGTACTACAGGTACATTCTAACATGTACACCCCATGATCTGATTTACAGTTCAGTAGGCTTTTTATAGGATATTTTTCTCCATTTTTGTCACATTCGATATACTTATTAAACCTTTTATCCCTGTGTATATGTTCACAACAGACGCAGTTTTTTCTCTGACATTTAAAGAAACCTTTTATATCCATAACATGACCTATAGTGTTTGTTTTCTTGGTTGTTTGTATGTCACTAGGTGCCAGGAGATTTTTTAGATTTGTGTTTTTCTTATACGTGATACTTGGTCTATTGCCTATAGTATCTTTTAGTATTGGGTCATTTTTTAATATGGACCAATTTTTTTGGAGAATATTTTTAATTCTCCAATGACCCTCATTGAATGTAGTTACAAAGTTTATTCTATTGTCTCTCTTCTGGTATCTCCCTCGTGTTTCATTAGTTATGTTATTGGCTGATTACTTTATCTGCGGTTTATTTCTATGTACGAGCTCATGTCGATCTAGTTTCATGGCTTTATCAAATGCCCCTTGTACCTTATCAGTAGAATAATGTTTTTCTACAAATTTATTTTTCAGATGTTCTGCTTCTGCTACAAAGTTGTTAATGTCTGTGCAGTTTCGCCTCAGTCTCTGAAATTGCCCGTACGGGATATTTTCTATCCACTTGGGGTGGTGACTGCTTCTTGCATCTAAATATCCATTGGTATCAGTTGTTTTTCTAAAAAGTTTGCTAAATACTTTTCCATTTGAAATGTACAGAGTGACATCTAGAAAGTCAATAGAATTTTCTTCTAGTCTATGGGTAAATTTGAGATTCATACAATTGGCATTTAGCTCTTGGACATATGTATTCCAGGCATCAGCTTCCCCGTCCCAGATGATCAAAATATCATCTATGAACCGATGCCAGAATATTACATTGTTATGTTTAAATTGTGAAGCTTCATATACCATATCCTCTTCAAAAGCTCCCATATACAGGTTCGCAAAGTTGGGTGCAAATTTAGTACCCATTGCAGTCCCTGTACTCTGCAAATAATATTGCCCTTGGAATTTGAAATAATTGTTTTGTAGGATATATTTAATTGACTCTACTATAAAACTTCTTTGAATAGGGGAAGTGAGATTAGCTTTGTCTAGTGCTCTTCTAATGGCATTGGTCCCACATTCATGTGGGATTGATGTGTACAGTGCCGTAACATCAAGTGATGCCCATTTATACGTGGGTTTCCATTCTAGACTCTCGATAATTTGTAAGAGGTGAGGAGTATCTCTCAGATATGATGGTAAATTTACAACCAGTGGTCTTAGAAACAAATCTACATACTCTGAGAGACGCGATGTGAGGGAGTCTATGCCCGAAATAATGGGCCTACCCGGGGGTTTGTCAAGACTTTTATGTATTTTGGGTAGATAGTAGAATATTGCCATTTTTGGTTCATCATTAGCTAGGTATTTTCTCTCTCTTTCATTAAGTACCCTATTTTGATATCCAATATTTATGTGCTCCATATATGATTTTAAAAATATTTCGGTAGGGTCATTCTTTAAAGTAACATATGTGCTCGTATCTGAGAGTTGGCGTTTTGCTTCCTTTAAGTAGTCTGTCCTATTTAGAATAACAATCCCCCCTCCCTTATCGGCCTCTCTAATTATGACCTGTTCGTTATCTGTTAGTGATTTCAAAACTTTTCTCCTACATTGGTGTGTCCGGTCCATGGCTTCATCCTTACTTGTGGGAATATTCTCTTCCCCTACAGGAAATGGCAAAGGGAGCACACAGCAAAAGCTGTCCATATAGTCCCCCCTCTGGCTCCGCCCCCCAGTCATTCTCTTTGCCTGCTCTGAACAAGTAGCATCTCCACTGGGATGGTAAAGAGTATGTGGTGTTAGTTGTAGTTTTATTTCTTCTATCAAGAGTTTGCTATTTTAAAATAGTGCCGGTTTGTACTATTTACTCTACAACAGAAAATGATGAAGAGTTCTGTTAAAAGAGGAGTATGATTTTAGCAACAGTAACTAAAATCCATTACTGTTCCCACGCAGGACTGTTGAAACCAGAGAACTTCAGTTGGGGGGAACAGTTTGCAGACTTTTCTGCTCCAGGTATGACTAGTCTCTTTTCTAATAAGACATAGTAATGCTAGAAGACTGTCATTTTCCCTTATGGGATCGGTAAGCCATTTTCTTAGACTCATAACAGAATGAAGGCTTATAAATGGGCTCTATACTGGTTGACACTATTGTGGGCTAAATCGATTGATTTATATAATATTTATATGTCTTTTGGAGTGTTTTGTGACTTTGAAACACTTTTGGGGTTAGAGACTTGAAATTTGGTGTGCAATACTTTCAAAGCATTAAGACACTAGGGTGCAAATTTTGTAAAGATCGGATATTTCCTTCATAGTTTTTCAAACATTCAAAAATAAAGTGTGCTCTTTTTATTATTTAAAGAGACAGTAACGGTTTTGTTTAAAAACGGTTTTATTGCATTAATAGCCTGCTAAAGTCTGTCTAACATGTCTATACCTTCAGATAGCATATGTTCTGTGTGTATAGAGGCCAAGGTGGTTCCCCCTTTAAATGTATGTTCAAATTGTGCCATGGCGTCCAAACAAAGTAAGGACAGTACTGTCACATTTAATAAGGTTGCCCAAGATGATTCTTCAAATTCATCTAAGACCATTACAACTGTGCATGCTCAAACAGTGGAATGTGGATTATGCAGACTTGTCTCCTCAGATTCAAGTAGATTCAAGATCACCTGTCTCAGGGAATGAGTTTCCGCAGACCAGAGTGGGTCATTGTCATGACCGACGCCAGTCTTTTAGGCTGGGGCGCGGTCTGGGACTCCCTGAAAGCTCAGGGTCTATGGTCTCGGGAAGAGTCTCTTCTCCCGATAAACATTCTGGAACTGAGAGCGATATTCAATGCGCTCCGGGCTTGGCCTCAACTAGCGAAGGCCAGATTCATAAGATGTCAGTCGGACAACATGACGACTGTAGCGTACATCAATCATCAGGGGGGAACAAAGAGTTCCTTGGCGATGAGAGAGGTATCCAAGATCATCAAATGAGCGGAGGATCACTCCTGCCATCTATCTGCAATTCACATCCCAGGAGTAGACAACTGGGAGGCGGATTATTTGAGTCGTCAGACTTTCCATCCGGGGGAGTGGGAACTCCACCCGGAGGTCTTTGCCCAGTTAACACATCTATGGGGCATTCCAGACATGGATCTGAGGGCGTCTCGTCAGAACTCCAAGGTTCCTCAATACGGGTCCAGATCCAGGGATCCGAAGGCAACACTAGTGGATGCATTGGTGGCGCCTTAGTCGTTCAACCTAGCTTATGTGTTTCCACCATTTCCTCTCCTTCCCAGGCTTGTAGCCCTGATCAAACAGGAGAAGGCCTCAGTGATTCTGATAGCTCCTGCGTGGCCACGCAGGACTTGGTATGCAGACCTGGTGAATATGTCATCGGCTCCACCATGGAAGCTACCTTTGAGACAGGATTTTCTAGTACAAGGTCCATTCGAACATCCAAATCTAGTCTCTCTGCAACTGACTGCTTGGAAATTGAACGCTTGATTTTATCTAAGCGTGGGTTTTCAGATTCAGTTATAGATACTCTGGTCCAAGCCAGAAAACCTGTGACTAGGAAAATTTACCATAAGATATGGAAAAAATATATCTGTTGGTGCGAATCCAAGGGATTCTCTTGGAGTAAAATTAAAATTCCTAGGATACTCTCCTTTCTCCAAGAGGGTTTGGATAAAGGGTTGTCAGCGAGTTCTCTAAAAGGACAGATATCTGCTCTGTCTGTTTTGTTGCACAAACGTCTGGCAGCCAGATGTACAGGCATTTGTACAGGCCTTAGTCAGAATCAAGCCTGTCTACAGACCCATGACTCCTCCATGGAGTCTAAACTTAGTTCTTTCAGTTCTTCAAGGGGTTCCGTTTGAACCTTTACATTCCATAGATATTAAGTTACTATCTTGGAAAGTTCTGTTTTTAGTTGCTATTTCTTCTGCTAGAAGAGTTTCTGAATTGTCTGCTTTGCAGTGTACTTCACCCTATCTGGTATTCCATACAGATAAGGTTGTTTTGCGTACCAAACCTGGTTTTCTTCCAAAAGTGGTTTCCAACAGGAATTTTAACCAGGAAATAGTTGTTCCTTCTCTGTGTCCGAATCCAGTTTCGAAGAAGGAACGTTTGTTACACAATTTAGATGTGGTCCGTGCTTTAAAATTCTATTTAGAAGCAACAAAGGATTTCAGACAGACTTCATCCTTGTTTGTCATTTATTCTGGTAAGAGGAGAGGGCAGAAAGCTACTGCTACCTCTCTTTCTTTTTGGCTGAAACGCATCATCCGATTGGCTTATGAGACTGCCGGACGGCAGCCTCCTGAACGAATTACAGCTCACTCTACTAGAGCTGTGGCTTCCACATGGGCCTTCAAGAACAAGGCTTCTGTTGATCAGATCTGTAAGGCAGCAGCTTGGTCTTCTCTGCATACTTTTGCCAAATTTTACAAATTCGATACTTATGCTTCTTTAGAGGCTATTTTTGGGAGAAAGGTTTTGCAAGCCGTGGTGCCTTCCGTTTAGGTAACCTGACTTGTTCCCTCCCTTCATCCGTGTCCTAAAGCTTTGGTATTGGTTCCCACAAGTAAGGATGAAGCCGTGGACCGGACACACCAATGTAGGAGAAAACAGAATTTATGCTTACCTGATAAATTTCTTTCTCCTACGGTGTGTCCGGTCCACGGCCCGCCCTGGCTTTTTAGTTAGGTTTAAAAAAAATTATTTCTGTACACTACAGTCACCACAGCACCCTATAGTTTCTCCTTTTTCTCCTAACCGTCGGTCAAATTACTGGGGGGCAGAGCCAGAGGGGGGACAATATGGACAGCTTTTGCTGTGTGCTCCCTTTGCCATTTCCTGTAGGGGAAGAAAATATTCCCACAAGTAAGGATGAAGCCGTGGACCGGACACACCGTAGGAGAAAGAAATTTATCAGGTAAGCATAAATTCTGTTTTTTTTCTTTTAAACTCAGATTATGGTTGTTTATTTTGTAATTATTACATAAATCCATACATTCTTGGATGACCTTATCCTTAAATAGGGTGATTTATTTCCCTTGTGATTGTACTGGGAATAATATAGATTTCGGTCTTAAACCGCTATTGATTATACCTGGTTCCCATGTTGTCTCATCGGTTAGTTCTGCCTCTACCTCAATAGGGAGGGGGAATTCAATTTGGGGGGGGTAGTTATTCCCACTTTCCTTATCCAAATCAATTAATGCCTCCAGTGTTTCCATGTCTGTTTGGGTGAGAGTCTCTGTGTTATGTGACTTTTTTTCTTTTTCAAAACTAGTGTTAGTTTTCTTATGAACTTGTTTATATCAATAAACAGATCAAATGGATTTGGTTTTTGTGTTGGTGCAAAGCACAGCCCTCTTTTTAAAAGGTTTGTTTCATCCCAGCTGAGTATATGAGTAGATAAATTAAAGATTTGTATTGTTTCATCTTTCAGTGTCTCATTTCCCTGTGTCTTTTTAAGCTGAGATTTTCTTCCAGCTCTGCACCCTCTTCTTCTTCCATTTGTCTTTTTCCCCTTTGCCCCTCTGTATGTGTATGTGGTTGTCGCCATTCTCGGGGGGGTGTGTTTTGGGGGTATTCTGTCTCTTTGTATTTCTAAAACTCTTGGTTTGTCTGTATGATGTCTGTCGTGAAAATCCTTATCATAGTAGTCATTTCTATTTCTAGAATTATCATTTAAACTGGGTTCCCAATATGGGTCTACATGTTCCCACTGTTCCCTCATCATGTAGGAGTTGTAGTCCCTATTAGATGTAGAATTATGCTCTCTTCTACCCCTCCCATAGTGGGTGTTTCCTCTAGAAGAGTGATACGGTCCATATCTATATCTTCCTTGAGCACTATTTATGTTATTTCTATAACCTGCATGTTGGTATTGGTTATCCCTGTTTGCAGTGTCGTGTCTATTCTGTCTAGGAGTAGGTTTGTTTGGTGGAAATTCAAATCTAATGTTAGATGGTCTAGGTGTCCCTGACCCCGGCCTTTTGTTTCCTTTTAGATGGTTGTTTCTAATTACCTCATTGTATAAGGTATTATCAGTGATGTTACTTGTCAGTGGTGTATTCGGTGTATCATTACCTCCTGGTGTTATGGGTGTAAAAGGTACATCAGTTTCAATTTCAATATTTCCTGTTTGTTCACTGGCTTTTCTTTGGAGATCACGTTCTAATTTTTTATTTTTCTTTAGTTTTAAGTCCCTCTCCAATTTACTCAATCTTTCCCTTATGTGACTATCTAGTTTATCATAATACATGTCTCCTTTAAATGGTAATAATAAAGTTCTCAACTTCAATATTTCTGCAGTGATTTTTTCTAGATTAGCCTCTCTGAATCTAATTATGATTCTGATAAGTTTATTTGAGCTTTCCTCTAGAACTGATTCCCATTCAGTGATGAGTTCTATATCTGTGCTGTTGAATATAGCTGTTTTTGTTAACATTAAACCTTTGGGTATTACACCAGCCTTTAAATAGGTTTCCAATCCTATTATATCACACCAATTCTTAATTTGAATCTTGCTCAATTTCTCTACTTTAAATAATTCTTTAGGGTTTACTGGTTTTGGAATACTACTGGTAGTGGTAGTTTCCCCTTGTAGATCTACAGACAGAGTTCTCTTTCTGCTGTTGGGGTCAAAGTAGACTCCAAAATTACACATAGATGTATCTTCAGCTGCTAATGACATGGTATACGAATAGGGTCACTAGTACCCCAGATGGTTACCCAGATAGATTACACAAACAATAAGCAATCAGCGCTTGAAGGATATGAGAAGTCTGTTTGTCTAGATATATAGTCCCATCCGTTACCCAGAATATATATGTGTATATTAGACCAATACAGTTTCTGTAGCCAACAGTCTCATGTGTATAAAGGTGGTTAGTCTATGGATATGTAAAAGTTCCTTGTGATCCACAGAACAGGTTCCTGTGTGCTTTGAATGTATGGCAGCCCGTTTGAAAATAAAGGTGATCCCCCGCAAGGTGAGGTTCCTCTTGTTTATCTGAAAAGTAGGTGACAAAACAGGCGCACAGGGCACACTTCGTGTAATACGTTCAGGTAATAAAAGTAGATAAAATGTGAAAAATCCACGCTCACCTGGTGTATCCTCATGATATGAGGTATTTAAAAAGCCTTTGTGTTAGTAAAGTCTTCCTCCTCTTGCTCCTCTAGTTCTCCACGATCCTCAGATGTCTTGGATACTTCCCCTGTTTTAAGGGAACTTGTGGGGCCAAAATTGATAGTATTTCAGTGAGAAGGGATGGGGGAGACCAGTGTGTTGATACCACTTGTTATCATATAAACACTACTAACACAATGGGATAAAAAAACACCAGGTTTATTGTTAAATCCTATAAAACACCTATTTCTTGAATAGGCACATGTAACAGAATAATATAAAACACAACCGTCATAAAAGACTATAGAGCCGTAGTCGGACCGGTTACAGGATCGTGTGTATGGACCTCATGAACCTGGTGCCAGCTAATTCGCTCTTCACAAATATAAAGCGGCAATGGAGCACTGAAGGAAATTCACTAGACCGCTACACTAGATTTCGATTGTGCAGCAGCCTGTTCCTTATGCAGCTCCGTGTAAACTCCTGTGTGAAGTGCTAACGTTTGGCGGGGGCGGAGCCTAACACGTTTCGTAAACAATGGGTTACTTCATCAGAGGTGTGGGCCACCCCCCTACCTAGATGTATATATACGCATAGACTGAGGTCAAAGCACACAGGAACCTGTTCTGTGGATCACAAGGAACTTTTACATATCCATAGACTAACCACCTTTATACACATGAGACTGTTGTTTACAGAAACTGTATTGGTCTAATATACACATATATATTCTGGGTAACGGATGGGACTATATATCTAGACAAACAGACTTCTCATATCCTTCAAGCGCTGATTGCTTATTGTTTGTGTAATATATATATATATATATATATATATATATATATATATATATATATATATATATATATATATACAGGGAGTGCAGAATTATTAGGCAAGTTGTATTTTTGAGGATTAATTTTATTATTGAACAACAACCATGTTCTCAATGAACCCAAAAAACTCATTAATATCAAAGCTGAATAGTTTTGGAAGTAGTTTTTAGTTTGTTTTTAGTTATAGCTATTTTAGGGGGATATCTGTGTGTGCAGGTGACTATTACTGTGCATAATTATTAGGCAACTTAACAAAAAACAAATATATACCCATTTCAATTATTTATTTTTACCAGTGAAACCAATATAACATCTCAACATTCACAAATATACATTTCTGACATTCAAAAACAAAACAAAAACAAATCAGTGACCAATATAGCCACCTTTCTTTGCAAGGACACTCAAAAGCCTGCCATCCATGGATTTTGTCAGTGTTTTGATCTGTTCACCATCAACATTGCGTGCAGCAGCAACCACAGCCTCCCAGACACTGTTCAGAGAGGTGTACTGTTTTCCCTCCTTGTAAATCTCACATTTGATGATGGACCACAGGTTCTCAATGGGGTTCAGATCAGGTGAACAAGGAGGCCATGTCATTAGATTTTCTTCTTTTATACCCTTTCTTGCCAGCCATGCTGTGGAGTACTTGGACGCGTGTGATGGAGCATTGTCCTGCATGAAAATCATGTTTTTCTTGAAGGATGCAGACTTCTTCCTGTACCACTGCTTGAAGAAGGTGTCTTCCAGAAACTGGCAGTAGGACTGGGAGTTGAGCTTGACTCCATCCTCAACCCAAATAGGCCCCACAAGCTCATCTTTGATGATACCAGCCCAAACCAGTACTCCACCTCCATCTTGCTGGCGTCTGAGTCGGACTGGAGCTCTCTGCCCTTTACCAATCCAGCCACGGCCCATCCACCTGGCCCATCAAGACTCACTCTCATTTCATCAGTCCATAAAACCTTAGAAAAATCAGTCTTGAGATATTTCTTGGCCCAGTCTTGACGTTTCAGCTTGTGTGTCTTGTTCAGTGGTGGTCGTCTTTCAGCCTTTCTTACCTTGGCCATGTCTCTGAGTATTGCACACCTTGTGCTTTTGGGCACTCCAGTGATGTTGCAGCTCTGAAATATGGCCAAACTGGTGGCAAGTGGCATCTTGGCAGCTGCACGCTTGACTTTTCTCAGTTCATGGGCAGTTATTTTGCGCCTTGGTTTTTCCACAAGCTTCTTGCGACCCTGTTGACTATTTTGAATCAAACGCTTGATTGTTCGTTGATCACGCTTCAGAAGCTTTGCAATTTTAAGAGTGCTGCATCCCTCTGCAAGATATCTCACTATTTTTGACTTTTCTGAGCCTGTCAAGTCCTTCTTTTGACCCATTTTGCCAAAGGAAAGGAAGTTGCCTAATAATTATGCACACCTGATATAGGGTGTTGATGTCATTAGACCACACCCCTTCTCATTACAGAGATGCACATCACCTAATATGCTTAATTGGTAGTAGGCTTTCGAGCCTATACAGCTTGGAGTAAGACAACATGCATAAAGAGGATGATGTGGTCAAAAAACTCATTTGCCTAATAATTCTGCACTCCCTGTATATACAGTATATATTTATGAATAAAAAGAACATATTCTGCTATGTGAAGAACATTGAAATGCAAAATATTCATATTTTCATGTCGGGTTAGCGCACTTGAGAATATACAATCATGTTTGCATGAGAGTACAGTGTTTTTTCCACTTTTTCTGCTCCATTGACTTCTATGGGGGAATACATTAACGCGCATGCGATACTGGAAGTTCGGCTTTTTACACGCAAAAACAGTTTTTTTGTGTGATAGAAGCGCAACCGGATGTGCGCAAAAGCTTACTTCTAGCGCAGTTAATGTTCCACTTGTAATCTGACCCTAAATGTGTGATGTAAATAATCCCTTTAGACTGTATTAAATGACAATACAGAAACGCTTACCTTTTTTGTTACGATGGTAAAACTAGGACATGAATAACATACCTATAGGAACTGGAGGATTGTGGGTATATTGTATATATGTGTACACTGTATTATTTATTTATTTTATAATAAAATGCTATAATATGTATGTAAAGTCTTCCGTGATTGAAATAAACGTGTTGTTAAAGGAACATTAAACTGCTGGGTACAACTACAGTAGGATGGTTACTTCTCAAAATGTTATTGTTTTCCTCCAGTACCTGCAGATCTCTTTAAAGCTGTTCTTTTATTTTAACTCATTGCATAATCTAGTTGGTAAAAAACTGTATTTTATCCTGGGCACTGCCATCTTGTTGCATCTTGTAGCATCCCGTGATAGGAGCATTGCACTTTCACAGATCTGCTTTTTGACTGCTTTACCTTATTTCAGTTTAACTCAGATAATAGCGAGCAGAATTGTTATATATTAGTAGTTTTATGCACAGTTTAAAAGTCACATAGATATAAGCTCCAAGATGGTGGCGCCCAGTGAAGATGGGGAGCTTCACTAACTAATACGGTAAGGGGTTAAAATAAGAGAATGACTTTGAAGACAGCTGCAGGCACCGGAGGAAAGATAATATCATGGTAAGTAGTAACCATGTTATTATAGTTGTACACAGCAAATGTATGTCCCTTTAACTTTTGGTATGTTTTTTTTTCCTTTTTTTATGAAGATTTCATATTCAGGATCTTAATATTCCATAAGAGTGGTGGTGGCTTCTGCTTTCTAATTTTATCAAAGTGTTTTTTTTTTAAAAATAGTAATTTTACAATGTGTAAAACATGTTTTTTTGGAATTGACAGACTTTTAAATATTCTATTTTTATAGCTGATATAAGTTCTCACTGTTCTGAACATGTTTTACTTATAATATTGAGACCTTTCTCAAAGGTCTGACAATCTTTTTATCATCAGTCCCATAGAGAGAACAATTGAAAATTATTATTTTTTTACTTATCTCTCCTAACGCCCACTTGAAGTTTAATTTCTTCTGCTAGCTATGCTACATAGTCTTTTTACAGCCAATACTTAAAGGGACAGTATGCACTCATTTTCATATAACTGCATGTAATAGACACTACTATAAAGAATAAGATGCACAGATACTGATATAAAAATCCAGTACAAAATGGTTTAAAAACGTACTTAGAAGCTCTCAGTTTAGCTCTGTTGAAAAGGCAGTTGGAAAGCCCACTGCAAGTGGGAAATAAGACACTCCCCTCCCTCCCCCTTCTTTTGCATATGAAAAGACCCTTTACACAAACAGGAGCAAGCTGGAGTAGGTAGCTGACGGTATTCAAATAAAACTTTGGGGCTTGGTTAGGAGTCTGAAAATCAGAGCAATGTTCTTTAAAAATAAGCAAAACTATACATTTTTTAAAAAAAAAAAAACTTCATGGGCTTTATAAATAGATCATCTACAAAACATTTATGCAAAGAAAAAATGAGTGTATAATGTCCCTTTAAGTATAGACACTTTCAGTATAAGTAGGGATACCATAGACAAAATCAGCTACTTCAAACACCAAAATAAAGGTACATTTGTAAACAATAAAAAACACTCCAAAAAATAAATTTGATTATTGGGAACACAATAAAGAGGAGGAAAAAATTAGGGTACACTGTTGAATTAAATAAACCATATTTTGATTTTCTGTCTAACCTGTTAATTATAATGGTAGAATGGCACATTCAACAAATCAATAATAAAAAAGATATTACAATAACATTTATTTTTAATTTCAGTAATTGTTCTCAAAATGTTATTTATTTAATTTCCTTGTCCCCTGTATCATGTGAGAACTATTAGCCAATCACGGAGTCATACATGTTTACACTCTTGCACATGCTCAGTAGTAGCTTATGCCTCAGAAAGTGTGTACATAAGGACTGCACAGTTTGATAACGGAAGTAAATTGGAATTATTATTTTTTTACTTTATTCTCTATCTCAATCACTAATGTTTAATTTTGAATTTAATGTCCCTTTAAGTAATTTGATATCTTGACCTCGTGATTAAACTGAGAGATTTAAAATTAGAATGATAAAAAATAGATTTACTTTGGCTTATCTACTTTTTCATTGGTATTTTACTGGGTGATTTATCAAAGGGAATTCATTTTTACACATTTGTTACAGTAAGGTCTATATATCAAAGGTAGTTATGGGACATATGATGTACTGTATAGCAGCACATAATGCATATTGAACTAAGGTCATACTTGTGTCATTTATCAAGTGCCAACAGAGTAGCATCAAGATAGATATTTCACATTAGTAATTGCTGGCGCTAGTGCAAGCATGACTACCAATCTGGCTCAAGGGGACATAAGTAACTAACCTAACTACATTATATTTGTACTAAAAATATGTTCACCTATATTTGCTATACAACTAATAATAGTACAGTTGCAAGATTCACATTCATTAAGGGCCAAACAGATAGTCATACTTATTCATTACACAGCTCAGAAAAAATACAAGGTATACTTTCAGGACATTATGTATTACAAAAATAAGAAGGGTAATAAGTAATTTAAAAATGATACTTTCCTAGATGTTTATGAGCATATTATTGAGGTTATTCCCTGCTTCCCTCTAGTCATGGTTGGCACTGTGATGTGTTTGCATATCTTCATCAAATCTCCTTCAGATACCTGCAGTGGGTTCCATAATGGCAGCACCTATGGTTAGAGGGAGGTGCATGAAATTAATTTAGGCCTCAAGGGATCACTATGCTATATCATTTCATTTGTTAAAAACCTGCCCCAAGTGCGTTTTCAACCGAAAAGCTCCTGACAAGGACTTTTTGTGTTTTCAGTACCTCTTTTAGAAAAAGAAATTTGGAGGTCTCCCAAAACTAATGCATATAATAGACCTTTCACTTCTCTTAAAGGGACAGTCCGCTTGATATATATATATATATATATATATATATATATATATATATATATATATATATATATATATATATATTTAATAGCTAACACCTTTACTACCCATTCCCCTGCTTATAATAACCAACATTGTTTATTAATATATTTTAGAATCTCTGTTAGCCTATTTTTGAGCCCCTTCAGATTGCCTCTTATCTGAGTTATTTTATTAGCTGTTTAAAAGACCATTAAACTTGACATTTTAACAATACATACAATGTTTCATTATTTCAAGTGAAACATTATAACAATATACATTGATCATTTTATTTTGTTGCCATTTTTTGTAAAATATATCTAAAAATTGTGCTTTTTTTACTTTCTCCTAGGGAGGCTTAGGTCAATACTTTTAGGCAATTTATGTGAGCTTTTGTTTACTTTTACATCCCTACCTTAGCTTCTATGGCATCACATGTGTTTAAAAGGAGGATTATCAGTTTTGCATCAACAATCATGATAGGAATATCATTCTTTTCAATAGTAGCTAAGTATCTAAGTTTAATCAGTGCTACACCAGAGGCCAAGGTACCCCAGTGTGCACATTTGCAAATAGAGTTTTTGCTATATCTGTATATTAGTTTGGGGTAAAGGGAAATCAGTGACAAGAATAAACCTAAACAATATACTCATTTGACAAAATAAAGTTGCAGTTTTCATTGCAAAATCATTCTTAAATATGAAGGTTCATAATCAGGTAGTTTACAATTTGAATTTAATATCCCTTTAAATCTTGCACAACAGGAAGACAGTGCTAGTTCATTGAGCCATGTAGATAGCATTATGCTCACTCCCATGGAGAATGATAATGGTTATACAGGAACCAACACTCATTGGCTAAAATGCAAGTCTGTAAACTTCACTGAGATAAGGGACACTCTGCAGAGGCTCAGATACAAGATAATCATAGGGGTAAAAAGTATATTAATATAACAGTGTTGGTTATGCAGAACTGTGGAATGGGTGATAAAGGGATTATCTATCTTTTTAAACAATACATTTTTTAATAGACTGTCCCTGTAAGTAACAGGAATGCTCTATTCATGTAACATCTTTGTTCACTCTTGAAGGAAAATACTAATACTTGCTTGTGTGACATTAACTTATTGTTTGTTATTGCAATACACCAAACATCCTCAAGACTCCGTTGAATTCCCTATGAATCTTGGCATGATGGACACACTTATATTGTCACTTCAGGACCACAAAATTACAAAAGGAATGACTTTATATTTAATTTTTAATATTGGATTCTAGACCACACTCTCACTGTTGGGATTGTCACTACCAGTTGTGTTGTTATTAAATCTTGTTTTATAGGAGATTGCTTTGTCTCGACTTTCATGGACTATTGCAATCCATTTCCATCTAAGCAAAACACTTATAATATTTTGTTTTACAGGATTTTATTTAACATTCTAAACCATGACCCCACAGCCTTGCTACTTTGTATCTTCCTTAGAGACCCTTAAATGAGAGAGCACTTTCATGACTTATTATAAGGGACTCACCTCTATGCATGCTAAGGCCAAACTCATTCACAAAAGTGCCTTTTATATTGCTTGTGCTTACTTTAGTAAACTTGTTATCTTGAACAAACATTCGTGACCATCAGTTCAGTAATGTGCAAGCACTTCTAAAATAATGACAGAAAAACAGTGCACATTCTGCCCATCCTAACAACCTAAAAAGTGCATTTAGATGGGTTAGCAGTGGTGCAGATGGAAACAGACTGCAATAGTTATCTAGGAAAGTTGCATTGAAGGGATCTTTAAAATCACAATAATATTTTAATAACTCAGATACTATTAGTGACAACCATGACAATCCAATATTAAAAATGAAATTACGGCATATGTAGATGTGGGGGTCCTGAAGTGGGTATTCCTGCAGCTCTCCATAGCTGTACATAACATCATGTAGTCATCACGTCTAAATATGTATATGTCCATATACATATGCAAATGTGTGCCGTGTTCCCTGTATGCTTCCTTTCCAATAGGGGTGAATGGAGCTTTAATGAATCAATACCATGTATGTTAATAAACCATTAGAATGTCTCCAGTGGCCATTTCAGATTGTTTAACATATGTGCAAGCAAATAGACTGTTTGGAAATAGCTGTGAAAAAGTGTTAAAGTTGTCCCAAAATGCCTTTTTGAGAAATTATCAAGTGCACAGAGGTGTTAAATTCTAGAAGTCAAAAATTGTCTTGAAAAGCTGTTGAAAAGTGACCTGAAAACATATTGTGATCACCTCAAGAACTTTTCAGCTTCATAGGGGAAATAAGGTTTTTTATGAAGAAAATATTTGCGAGTCCGGGAATCAGACGAAAAAGGAGCTATTGTGATTGTACCGAATTGAAAAGTAGCCTTTTCAACCCAAAAAAGAGCCATAAACGCCACTCCTGATAGATTGTGATCAAGGCCTTAGTGTTTCATGTCATGGTTTTAAACACAGACTCCCACTTTATGCTGCAGTCAACATTTTAACTCTATTTTTGTTGTTCTACTTTTGTCTCAGTCAATCTTTAAAGA
Source organism: Bombina bombina (assembly GCF_027579735.1). NCBI lineage: Eukaryota > Metazoa > Chordata > Amphibia > Anura > Bombinatoridae > Bombina > Bombina bombina. The sequence goes on along the minus strand of NC_069504.1, from coordinate 144,553,134 downwards.
GTGTGACACACTGCAAGCGGAGCGGCGCGCAGCGTGTAGATGCAGCTGTGCGCACTCAGTGTGTCCTGCCTTTTTCATCTCTGAGCCCTCTGCTGTGTCAGGTCGCGTAGCTGAGCGCTCAGAGATGAAATAATTGAACTTCAGAAGCGATGTGATGCGGTGTGAAGCCGTTGTTTCACCTCGTGCCGCATCGCTTGCAGTGTGTCACAGCCTTAAGTCTTACGTTCTATTTTGAATACTGAATCAAAACCTGAGTAAAGCAAAACATACTAAATATATTGTTTGTTCAAGTCATAATCGACCAACCATCATCTTTATAATGTCATTTGGAATATCTTTTAGAAGTACATGTGATCTATAAACATGCCAACGTGTAACATCTGATTAAAAAGTGTAGTGATTCAGCTATATTCCATAATTATAAATGAAATTATTCAAAACAGCTTTTGGCAGGCTTGAGTTGCTAAAACCTTTCATTACAGCAGTAAATCTGCATTAAAATTATTTATACTGCGGCAGTCTATTTGAAACAGTTTGTTCCATTAAACAAGTTTTAACTTTGTAGTAAGTTTGTATCTTAAAGCAGCACAAAATAATTGCATTAATTCGTTAAATCTTTTATAAAATTTAACATCCCACTTAAACAGACAAAGGATTTTGTGTTTTAATAATAACACTGAAGATGCCTTTTTTTAATTTTTGGTTAAGATAAATAACTGTAAACCTCACACATAGGGTTCCATTTATCATCAAGCTTCGGAGGCCCATCATTTCAGGATTGCCTGAAACGAAAGTTAAGAAGCAAGAGAGGTAGTATCGGAATGTTTAACAGCCAATCAGAATGATTGATGGCCCCTGCTGCCAGTGAGCAGGGGGCGGCTTTGCACAAGCATTTTAGGCAAAATCTTTGTGTAATGTTAAATGCAGACAGGGTATACCGTCTGCCTGCAGCGATGTCCAGTGGACATGATTCGTTACAGCTCAACCATTGTTAAATTGAGCCCATAATGTAAAACTATGGGGCCAGGTTACAAGTGGCGCACTTATTTGTTATTTCTGCGCTTAAAGTAAAAAATTAGCGAGGCCACAAAAAGTGATTGTATTGCAAGTTGAAAGTAAAAATCACAAGATTGAAAGATCGCTAAATCCCCCCTCTCTATTGCTCTCTCTTTCTCCCCTCTCTTTTGCTCTCTCTCTCTCCCCCTCTCTTTTGCTCTCTCTTTACCCCCATCTCTTTTGCCCTCTCTCTCCCCCCTCTCTTTTGCTTTCTCTCTCCCCCCTCTCTTTTGCTCTCTCTCCTCCCCCTCTCTTTTGCTCTCTATCCCCCCTCTCTTTTGCTCTCTCTCCCCCTCTCTTTTGCTCTATCTCCCCCTCTATTGCTGTCTCTCTCCCTCTCTTTTGCTCACTCTCTCCCCCCTCTCTTTTGCTTTCTCTCTCCCCCCTCTCTTTTGCTCTCTCTCCTCCCCCTCTCTTTTGCTCTCTATCCCCCCTCTCTTTTGCTCTCTCTCTCCCCCTCTCTTTTGCTCTCTCCCTCCCCCTCTTTTGCTCTCTCTCTCCCCCTCTTTTGCTGTCTCTCTCCCTCTCTTTTGCTCACTCTCTTCGCCCTCTCGTTTGCACTCTCTCTCCTCTCTTTTGCTGTCTCTCTCCCTCTCTTTTGCTCTCTCTCCCCCTCTCTTTTGCACTCTCACCCCTCTCTTTTGTGCTCTCTCCCCCTCTCTTTTGCGCTCTCCCCCCTCTCTTTTGTGTTCTCTCCGCCTCTCTTTGCTCTTTCTCTCCCTCCTCTCTTTTGCTCTCTCTTTCCCCCTCTCTTTTGCTCTCTCTCTCCCCCCTCTTTTGCTCTCTCTCCCCCTTTTTTGCTCTCTCTCCCCTTCTTTTGCTGTCTATATCCCCCTCTATTGCTGTCTCTCTCCCTCTCTTTTGCTCTCTCTCTTCCCCCCTCTCATTTGCTCTCTCTCTCTCTCTCCTCTCATTTGCTCTCTCTCTCCTCTCTTTTGCTGTCTCTCTCCCTCCCTTTTGCTCTCTCTCCCCCTCTCTTTTGCGCTCTCTCTCCCCTCAATTTGTGCTCTCTCCCCCTCACTTTTGCGCTCTCTTCCCCTCTCTTGTACGCTCTCTCCTCCTCTCTTTTGTGCTCTCTCCCCCTCTCTTTTGTGCTCCCCCCTCTCTTTTGCGCTCTCTCCCCTTCTCTTTTGTGCTCTCTCCCCCTCTCTTTTGTGCTCTCTCCCTCCTCTCTTTTCTGCTCTCTCCCCCCTCTCTTTTGTGCTCTCTCCCTCCTCTCTTTTCTGCTCTCTCCCCCTCTCTTTTGCGCTCTCTCCCCCTCTCTTTTGTGCTCTCTCCCTCCTCTCTTTTCTGCTCTCTCCCCCCTCTCTTTTGTGCTCTCTCCCTCCTCTCTTTTGTGCTCTCTTCCCCCTCTCTTTTGTGCTCTCTCCCCGCTCTCTTTTGTGCTCCCTCCCACTTCTCTTTTGTGCTCTCTCCCCTCTCTTTTCTGCTCTCTCCCCCCTCTCTTTTGTGCTCTCTCTCCCCTCTCTTTTGTGCTCTCTCCCCCTCTCTTTTGTGCTCTCTCCCCCTCTCTTTTGAGCTCTCTCCCCCCTCTTTTGTGCTCTCTCCCCCACTCTTTTGCACTCTCCCCCCTCTCTTTTACGCTCTCTCACCCTCTCTTTGTGCTTTCTCCCTCTCTCTTTTGCGCTCTCTCCCCCCTCTCTTTTGCGCTCTCTCCCCCCTCTCTTTTGCGCTCTCTCCCCCTCTCTTTTGTGCTCTCTCCCCCCTCGCTTTTTTGCTCTCTCTCCTCTCTCTTTTGTGCTCTCTCTCCCCCCTCTCTTTTGCTCTCTCTCCCCTTTTTTTGCTCTCTCTCCCTCTCTTTTTGCTCTCTCTCTCTCCCCCTCTTTTGTTGTCTCTCTCCCTCTCTTTTGCTCTCTCTCTTCCCCCCTCTCATTTGCTCTCTCTCTCTCCTCTCATTTGCTCTCTAGATCCTCTCTTTTGCTGTCTCTCTCCCTCTCTTTTCCTCTCTCCCTCCCTTTTGCTCTCTCTCCCCCTCTCTTTTGTGCTCTCTCCCCCTCTCTTTTGCGCTCTCTCCCTCTCTCTTTTGCGCTCTCCCCCCCTCTCTTTTGCACTCTCTCCCCCTCTCTTTTGTGCTCTCTCCCCCTCTCTTTTGTGCTCTCTCCCCCTCTCTTTTGTGCTCTCTCCCCCCTCTCTTTTGTGCTCTCTCCCTCCTCTCTTTTGTGCTCTCTCCCCCCTCTCTTTTGTGCTCCCTCCCCCTCTCTTTTGTGCTCTCTCCCCCCTCTCTTTTGTGCTCTCTCCCCTCTCTTTTGTGCTCTCTCCCCGTCTCTTTTGTGCTCTATCCCCCCTCTCTTTTGTGCTCTCTCCCCCTCTCTTTTGTGCTCTCACCCCCTCTCTTTTGCCCTTTCTCCCCCTCTCTTGTGTGCTCTCTCCCCCCTCTTTTGCTCTCTCTCCCCCTCTCTTTTGTGCTCTCTCCCCCTCTCTTTTGCGCTCTCTCCCTGTCTTTTGCGCTCTCTCCCCCTTTCTATTGTGCTCTCTCCCCCTCTCTTTTGCGCTCTCTCTTCCCTCTCTTTGGTGCTCTCTCCCCCCTCTCTTTTGTATTATCTCCCCCTCTCTTTTGTGCTCTCTCCCCCTCTCTTTTGTGCTCTCTCCCCCTCTCTTTTGTGCTCTCCCCCCTCTCTTTTGTGCTCTTTCCCCCCTCTCTTTTGTGCTCTCTCCCCCTCTCTTTTGCGCTCTCTCCCCTTCTCTTTTGCGCTCTCTCCCCACTCTCTTTTGCGCTCTCTCCCCCTCTCTTTTGTGCTCTCTATCACCCCTCTCTTTTGTGCTCTCTCCCCCCTTTCTTTTGTGCTCTCTCCCCCTCTCTTTTGTGCTCAATCTCCCCCCTCTCTTTTTCTCTCTCTCCCCCTTTTTTGCTGTCTCTCTCCCTCTCTTTTGCTCTCCCTCTCTCTCCCCCTCTTTTGCTGTCTCTCTCCCCCTCTTTTGCTGTCTCTCTCCCTCTCTTTTGCTCTCTCTCTCCTCTCTTTTGCTGTATCTCTCCCTCTCTTTTACTCTCTCCCTACCTTTTGCTCTCTCTTCCCCTCTCTTTTGCGCTCTCTCCCCCTCTCTTTTGTGCTTTCTCCCCCTCTCTTTTGTACTCTCTCCCCCTCTCTTTTGTGCTCTCTCCCCCCTCTCTTTTGTGCTCTCTCCCCCTCTCTTTTGTGCTCTCTCCCCCCTCTCTTTTGTGCTCTCTCCCCCTCTCTTTGTGCTCTCTCCCTCCTCTCTTTTGTGCTCTCTCCTCCCTCTCTTTTGTGCTCTCTCCCCCCTCTCTTTTGTGCTCTCTCCCCCTCTCTTTTGTGCTCTCTCCCACTCTCTTTTGTGCTCTCACCCCTCTCTTTTGTGCTCTCTCCCCATCTCTTTTGTGCTCTCTCCCCCCTCTCTTTTGCGCTCTTTCACCCCTCTCTTTTGTGCTCTCTCCCCCTCTCTTTTGTGCTCTCTCCCCCTCTCTTTTGCGCTCTCTCCCCCTCTCTTTTGCGCTCTCTCCCCTCTCTTTTGCACTCTCTCCCACCTCTCTTTTGCGCTCTCTCCCCCCTCTCTTTTGTGCTCTCTCCCCCCTATCTTTTGTGCTCTCTATCCCCCTTTCTTTTGTGCTCTCTCTCCCCCTCTCTTTTGCTCTCTCTCCCCCTTTTTTGCTTACTCTCTCCCTCTCTTTTGCTCTCTCTCTCCCCCTCTTTTGCTGTCTCTCTCCCCCTCTTTTGCTGTCTCTCTCCCTCTCTTTTGCTCTCTCTCTCCCCCCCCTCTCATTTGCTCTCTCTCTCTCCTCTCGTTTGCTCTCTCTCTCCTCTCTTTTGCTGTCTCTCTCCCTCTCTTTATCCTCTCTCCCTCCCTTTTGCTCTCTCTCCCCCTCCCTTATGCGCTCTCTCCCCCTCTCTTTTGCGCTCTCTCCCCCTCTCTTTTGCGCTCTCTCCCCCTCTCTTTTGTGCTCTCTCCCCCCTCTCTTTTGTGCTCTCTCCCCCCTCTCTTTTGTGCTCTCTTCCCCCTCTCTTTTGTGCTCTCTCCCCCCTCTCTTTTGTGCTCTATCTCCATCTCTTTTGTGCTCTCTCCCACTCTCTTTTGTGCTCTCTCCCTCTCTCTTTTGTGCTCTTTCCCCCTCTCTTTTGTGCTCTCTCCCCCTCTCTTTTGTGCTCTCTCCCCCCTCTCTTTTGCGCTCTCTCCACCTCTCTTTTGTGCTCTCTCCCCCTCTCTTTTGTGCTCTCTCCCCCCTCTCTTTTGTGCTCTCTCCCCCTCTCTTTTGTGCTCTCTCCCCCCTCTCTTTTGCGCTCTCTCCACCTCTCTTTTGTGCTCTCTCCCCCTCTCTTTTGTGCTCTCTCCCCCCTCTCTTTTGTGCTCTCTCTCCCCCTCTCTTTTGTGCTCTCTCCCCCTCTCTTTGTGCACTCTCCCCCCTCTCTTTTGCTGTCTCTCTCCCTCTTTTTTGGCCCTGGCATCTGGCCCCGCCCATTTCATGCCCCGGCCCCGCCCACGTCACGCTCGGGCCCCGTCCGCGCCACACCCTGGCCCCGTCCATGTCGCACCCTCTCAGCCACGCCCACTCCACCACATGCCAGGTCAGTTGGAAGGCCGGGTGTGTCTCTACTGCGTATGACAGCTTTGGACAAACACTTGGCCTTTTATTACATAGGATATATATATATATATATATATATATATATATAATATTTATATATATATATAGATATGATTATTTTAGTAAAATATTTATTTATATGAATATATATATATATATATATATATATTGATATATATTTTATAGGTATATATGTATATATATATATATATATATATATATATATATATACAGTATCCAATATAATAAAAGGTCAAGTGTGTTTGTCCGAAGCTGTCATGCGCAGTAGAGATTGCGCATGAGGACAAACACACTTGGCCTTCTAACTGACCTGGCGTTGTGTGGTGGTGTGGGCATGGCCGGGCGGGTGTGACGTGGGCATGGCCGAAAGGTTGCGACGTGGGCAGGGCCGGTAGTGACCGGTGCGGGTGGGGCCAGAAGAGAGCAGAAGAGGGTGGATAGAGAGAGCAGAAGAGGGGGGATAGAGAGAGGGAGAGAGACAGCAAAAGAGAGGAGGGAGAGAGACAACAAAAGAGAGGGGGGAGAGAGACAGCAAAAGAGAGGGGGGAGAGAGACAGCAAAAGAGAGGGGGAAGAGAGCACAAAAAGAGGGGGGAGAGACAGCAAAAGAGAAGGGGGAGAGAGCACAAAAGAGAGAGGGGAGAGAGCACGCAAAAGAGAGGGGGGAGAGAGACAGCAAAAGAGAGGGGGGAGAGAGCACAAAAGAGAGGGGGAGAAAGCACAAAAGAGAGGGGGAGAGTGCACAAAAGAGAGGGGGGAGAGTGCACAAAAGAGAGGGGGGAGAATGCACAAAAGAGAGAGGGAGAGCACAAAAGAGAGGGGGAGAGCGCGCAAAAGAGAGGGGGAGAGAGCACAAAAGAGAGGGGGAGAGAGCAAAAGAGAGGGGGGAGAGAACAAAAGAGAGGGGGGAGAGAGCACAAAAGAGAGGGGGAGAGAGCGCAAAAGAGAGGGTGAGAGAGTGCAAAAGAGAGGGGGAGAGAGCGCAAAAGAGAGGGGGAGAGAGCGCAAAAGAGAGGGGGAGAGAGCGCAATAGAGAGAGAGAGACAGCAAAAGAGAGGAGAGAGGGAGCAAACGAGAGGAGAGAGAGCAAACGAGAGGGAGGAAGAGAGAGAGCAAACAAGAGGAGAGAGAGCAAATGAGAGGGGGGAAGAGAGAGAGCAAAAGAGAGGGAGAGAGACAGCTAAAGAGGGGGAGAGAGAGAGCAAAAGAGAGGGGGGAGAGAGAGAGCAAAAGAGAGGGGAGAGAGAGAGAGCAAAAGAGAAGGGAGAGAGAGCAAAAGAGGGGGAGAGAGAGAGCAAAAGAGAGGGGGAGAGAGCACGAAAGAGAGGGGGTGGGGAGAGAGCACAAAAGAGAGGGGGTACAGAGCACAAAAGAGAGGGGGAGAGAGAGCAAAAGAGAGGGGGGAGAGAACAAAAGATAGGGGGAAGAGAGCACAAAAGAGAGGGGGAGAGAGCGCAAAAGAGAGGGTGAGAGAGTGCAAAAGAGAGGGGGAGAGAGCGCAAAAGAGAGGGGGAGAGAGTGCAAAAGAGAGGGAGAGAGAGCGCACCAGAGAGAGGAGGAGAGAGCGCAAAAGAGAGGGGGAGAGAGCGCAAAAGAGAGGGGGAGAGAGCACAAAAGAGAGAGACAGCAAAAGAGAGGAGAGAGGGAGCAAACGAGAGGAGAGAGAGCAAACGAGAGGGAGGAAGAGAGAGAGCAAACAAGAGGAGAGAGAGCAAATGAGAGGGAGGAAGAGAGAGAGCAAAAGAGAGGGAGAAAGACAGCGAAAAAGGGGGAGAGAGAGAGCAAAAGAGAGGGGGGAGAGAGAGAGAGCAAAAGAGAGGGGAGAGAGAGAGAGCAAAAGTGAAGAGAGAGAGAGCAAAAGAGGGGGAGAGAGAGAGCAAAAGAGAGGTGGAGAGAGCACGAAAGAGAGGGGGTGGGGAGAGAGCACAAAAGAGAGGGGGGGAGAGCACAAAAGAGAGGGGGGAGAGAACGCAAAAGAGAGGGGGAGAGAGCGCAAAAGAGAGGGGGAGAGAGAGCAAAAGAGAGGGAGGAAGAGAGAGTGCAAAGGAAAGGGGAGAGAGAGAGAGCAAAAGAGACGGGAGATAGAGCAAAAGAGACGGGAGATAGAGCAAAAGAGAGGGGGGAGAGAGAGCAAAAGAGAGGGGGGAGAGAGAGCAAAAGAGAGGGGGAGAGAGAGAGCAAAAGAGAGGGGGGAGAGAGAGAGCAAAAGAGAGGGGGAGAGAGTAAAATAGAGGGGGGAGAGAGAGAGTAAAATAGAGGGGAGAGAGAGCAAGGGGTGGGACCCCTGCACTGCAAAAAATGGCCCGTGTACACGGGCTTTAGAACTAGTATATAAATAAAAGAACAGTAATTTCAAGTATTTCTTTAACCTTTTAATCCTGATCGCTTCCAGCCACTTTCCGGTTATTGCAGTGATACCTCGATATCGAGGCATCCTGCAATAATATTTTTTAGCAGTCCGATGCAGAGAGAGCCACTCTGTGGCCCTCTCTGCATCGGCCATCGATGGCCACAATCGTTGATGGGTGGGAGCCAGCGTGGGAAGCGGGTGGGTGGCCATTGATGCCTTCTTTGATCCAGAGGGGGGCGGGATCATGGGCGGAGTAGCCGGTGGCGCACACGGACGCGCGCGTGCAAGGGGGGGCGGGTGCGGGCACAGGTAGGGAGTAGGTGGGAACTGCTACACTGCAGAAAAATAGTGAAGAAAAAGTGGCAGAGAGGGGGATATAAAAATATAATAAAAATGATCTAAGGGATCTGGGCGGGGGTGGGCGGTTGGTCTTTGGGGGGGCAAGCTACACTACAGAAAAAAAAAAAATATATATATATATATATATAAAAAAATTATTGTAAACTGGGTACTGGCAGACAGCTGCCAGTACCCAAGATGGCTACCAATAAGTTAGAGGGGGAGGGTTAGAGAGCTGTTTGGGGGGGATCAGGGAGGTTACAGAGCAGCATATGTAAATATGCTTAATTTAAAAAAAAAATCAAAGATAGCTTTTAATTTAGTGCTGGCGGACTTTCTGCCAGTACTTAACATGGCGGGGACAATTGTGGGGTGGGGGAGGGAAGAGAGGTGTTTGGGAGGGATCAGGGGGTGTACTGTGTCAGGTGGGAGGCTGATCTCTACACTAAAGCTAAAATTAACCCTGCAAGCTCCCTCCAAGCTACCTAATTAACCCCTTCACTGCTAGCCATAATACACATGTGATGCGCAGCGGCATTTAGCAGCCTTCTAATTACCAAAAAGCAACGCCAAAGCCATATATGTCTGCTATTTCTGAACAAAGGGGATCCCAGAGAAGCATTTACAACCATTTGTGCCATAATTGCACAAGCTGTGTGTAAATAATTTCAGTGAGAAACCTAAAATTGTGAAAAACTGTAATTTTTTTTTATTTGATTGCATTTGGCGGTGAAATGATGGCATGAAATATACCAAAATGGGCCTAGATAAATACGTGCGGTTGTCTACTACACTACCCTAAAGCTAAAATTAACCCTACAAGCTCCATACATGCTCCCTAATTAACCCCTTCATTGCTAGACATAATACACATGTGGTGCGCAGTGGCATTTAGCAGCCTTCTAATTACCAAAAAGCAACGCCAAAGCGATATATGTCTGCTATTTCTGAACAAAGGGGATCCCAGAGAAGCATTTACAACCATTTATGCCATAATTGCACAAGTTGTTTGTAAATAATTTCAGTGAGAAATTTGGGGGTGAAATGGTGGCATGAAATATACAACAATTGGCCTAGATCAATACTTTGGGATGTCTTCTAAAAAAAATTTTATACATGTCAAGGGATATTCAAGGATTCCTGACAGATATCAGTATTCCAATGTAACTAGCACTTATTTTGAAAAAAAAAAGTGATTTGGAAATAGCAGAGTGCTACTTGTATTTATGGCCCTATAACTTGCAAAAAAAAGCAAAGAACATGTAAACATTGGGTATTTCTAAACTCAGGACAAAATTTAGAAACTATTTAGCATGGGTGTTTTTTGGTGGTTGTAGATGTGTAACAGATATTGGGGGTCAAAGTTACAAAAAGTGTTTTTTTTTCCATTTTTACCTCATATTTTATAATTTTTTTATTGTAAATTAAAAGATATAATAAAAATAAAGGTATCTTTAGAAAGTCCATTTAATGGCGAGAAAAACGCTATATAGTATGTGTGGGTACAGTAAATGAGTAAGAGGAAAATTACAGCTAAACACAAACACCGCAAAAATGTAAAAATAGCCTTGGGGGCATATTTATCAAGCTCCGTATGGAGCTTGATGCCCCGTGTTTCTGGCGAGCCTTTCTGCCAGTACTTAACATTGCGGGGACAATTGTGGGGTGGGGGAGGGAAGAGAGCTGTTTGGGAGGGATCAGGGGGTGTAATGTGTCAGGTGGGAGGCTGATCTCTACACTAAAGCTACAATTAACCCTGCAAGCTCCCTCCAAGCTACCTAATTAACCTCTTCACTGCTAGCCATAATACACATGTGATGCGCAGTGGCATTTAGCAGCCTTCTAATTACCAAAAAGCAACGCCAAAGCCATATATGTCTGCTATTTCTGAACAAAGGGGATCCCAGAGAAGCATTTACAAACATTTGTGTATTGCACGCCGTATTCAGCGAGGTCTGGCGGACCTGCTCCGCACTGTCGGATCAGGTCCGCCAGACCTTGATAAATAGGGGCCATTGTCTCAAACGGAGAGAAAATGGAAAAGGGCTGAGGTCATTAAGGAGTTAAAAACAGACTGAAAAGGACTCAAAAGTATGTGTGTGTGTGTATATATATATATATATATATATATATATATATATATATATATATATATATATATATATATATATATATATATATACAGGGAGTGCAGAATTATTAGGCAAATGAGTATTTTGACCACATCATCCTCTTTATGCATGTTGTCTTACTCCAAGCTGTATAGGCTCGAAAGCCTACTACCAATTAAGCATATTAGGTGATGTGCATCTCTGTAATGAGAAGGGGTGTGGTCTAATGACATCAACACCCTACATCAGGTGTGCATAATTATTAGGCAACTTCCTTTACTTTGGCAAAATGGGTCAAAAGAAGGACTTGACAGGCTCAGAAAAGTCAAAAATAGTGAGATATCTTGCAGAGGGATGCAGCAATCTTAAAATTGCAAAGCTTCTGAAGCGTGATCATCGAACAATCAAGCGTTTCATTCAAAATAGTCAACAGGGTCGCAAGAAGCGTGTGGAAAAACCAAGGCGCAAAATAACTGCCCATGAACTGAGAAAAGTCAAGCGTGCAGCTGCCAAGATGCCACTTGCCACCAGTTTGGCCATATTTCAGAGCTGCAACATCACTGGAGTGCCCAAAAGCACAAGGTGTGCAATACTCAGAGACATGGCCAAGGTAAGAAAGGCTGAAAGACGACCACCACTGAACAAGACACACAAGCTGAAACGTCAAGACTGGGCCAAGAAATATCTCAAGACTGATTTTTCTAAGGTTTTATGGACTGATGAAATGAGAGTGAGTCTTGATGGGCCAGATGGATGGGCCCGTGGCTGGATTGGTAAAGGGCAGAGAGCTCCAGTCCGACTCAGACGCCAGCAAGGTGGAGGTGGACTACTGGTTTGGGCTGGATGCTCCATCACACGCGTCTAAGTACTCCACAGCGTGGCTGGCAAGAAAGGGTATAAAAGAAGAAAATCTAATGACATGGCCTCCTTGTTCACCTGATCTGAACCCCATTGAGAACCTGTGGTCCATCATCAAATGTGAGATTTACAAGGAGGGAAAACAGTACACCTCTCTGAACAGTGTCTGGGAGGCTGTGGTTGCTGCTGCACGCAATGTTGATGGTGAACAGATCAAAACACTGACAGAATCCATGGATGGCAGGCTTTTGAGTGTCCTTGCAAAGAAAGGTGGCTATATTGGTCACTGATTTGTTTTTGTTTTGTTTTTGAATGTCAGAAATGTATATTTGTGAATGTTGAGATGTTATATTGGTTTCACTGGTAAAAATAAATAATTGAAATGGGTATATATTTGTTTTTTGTTAAGTTGCCTAATAATTATGCACAGTAATAGTCACCTGCACACACAGATATCCCCCTAAAATAGCTATAACTAAAAACAAACTAAAAACTACTTCCAAAACTATTCAGCTTTGATATTAATGAGTTTTTTGGGTTCATTGAGAACATGGTTGTTGTTCAATAATAAAATTAATCCTCAAAAATACAACTTGCCTAATAATTCTGCACTCCCTGTATGCAAAAATAGAGATGCACTCACAGGACTTCCACAAAATCTTTTAATTTCGGAACATTTTCGGGGTTCACAACCCCTTCATCAGCATAAACAAGTGACATTAATCAAACCTTTTATAGTGCAACAGTATCAAACACAAACCTAGTGCCCTCCTGTAAGTGCGCAAAAATTTCAAGTGTGGAACGCAAATTGCGTTCCACCATGAAAGCCGCAAGTTGTAATACGTCACTTCCGGTTCTCGGCGATAACAAGCAATAGAATTATAAGACAAATACAAATACACATATTCTTTCATCAGCCAAAGTGAACTTAGTATCAATATGTGAAAATATTTCTATTAATAAATCAAACAAGCGAACCTGATGTGCAAGTGAACATAGATCGCCATAGATATGGAACTAGCTGGCCGATCTTGTGTATATGTGTATACAGGTTGTCATGGTAACAGTAGTCATAGGCCTAGATTTAGAGTTCGGCGTTAGCCGTGAAAACCAGCGTTAGAGGCTCCTAACGCTGGTTTTAGGCTACCGCCGGTATTTGGAGTCACTCAAAATAGGGTCTAACGCTCACTTTTCAGCCGCGACTTTTCCATACCGCAGATCCCCTTACGTCAATTGCGTATCCTATCTTTTCAATGGGATCTTCCTAACGCCGGTATTTAGAGTCGTTTCTGAAGTGAGCGTTAGACATCTAACGACAAAACTCCAGCCGCAGGAAAAAAGCAGGAGTTAAGAGCTTTCTGGGCTAACGCCGGTTCATAAAGCTCTTAACTACTGTACCCTAAAGTACACTAACACCCATAAACTACCTATGTACCCCTAAACTGAGGTCCCCCCACATCGCCGCAACTCGATTAAATTTCTTTAACCCCTAATCTGCCGACCGCCACCTACGTTATACTTATGTAACCTAATCTGCTGCCCCTAACCCCCCGCCGACCCCTGTATTATATTTATTAACCCCTAACCTGCCCCCCACAACGTCGCCGCAAGCTACTTACATAAATTAACCCCTAATCTGCCGACCGCAAAGCGCCGCCACCTACGTTATCCTTATGTACCCCTAATCTGCTGCCCCTAACAACGCCGACCCCTATATTATATTTATTAACCCCTAATCTGCCCCCCTCAACGTCGCCGACACCTGCCTACACTTATTAACCCCTAATCTGCCGAGCGGACCTGAGCGCTACTATAATAAAGTTATTAACCCCTAATCCGCCTCACTAACCCTATCATAAATAGTATTAACCCCTAATCTGCCCTCCCTAACATCGCCGACACCTAACTTCAATTATTAACCCCTAATCTGATGACCGGAGCTCATCGCTACTATAATAAATGGATTAACCCCTAAAGCTAAGTCTAACCCTAACACTAACACCCCCCTAACTTAAATATAATTTAAATCTAGCGAAATTAATTAACTCTTATTAAATAAATTATTCCTATTTAAAGCTAAATACTTACCTGTAAAATTAATCCTAATATAGCTACACTATAAATTATAATTATATTGTAGCTATTTTAGGATTAATATTTATTTTACAGGCAACTTTGTAATTATTTTAACTAGGTACAATAGCTATTAAATAGTTAAGAACTATTTAATAGTTACCTAGTTAAAATAATAACAAAATTACCTGTAAAATAAGTCCTAACCTAAGTTATAATTAAACCTAACACTACCCTATCAATAAATTAATTAAATAAAATACCTACAATTACCTACAATAAAACCTAACACTACACTATCAATAAATAAATTAAATACAATTTCTACAAATAACTACAATTACATAAACTAACTAAAGTACAAAAAATAAAAAAGAACTAAGTTACAAAAAATAAAAAAATATTTACAAACATAAGAAAAATATTACAACAATTTTAAACTAATTATACCTACTCTAAGCCCCCTAATAAAATAACAAAGACCCCCAAAATAAAAAAATGCCCTACCCTATTCTAAATTAATAAATTTAAAAGCTCTTTTACCTTACCAGCCCTGAACAGGGCCCTTTGCGGGGCATGCCCCAAGAAATTCAGCTCTTTTGCCTGTAAAAAAAAACATACAATACCCCCCCCCAACATTACAACCCACCACCCACATACCCCTAATCTAACCCAAACCCCCCTTAAATAAACCTAACACTAAGCCCCTGAAGATCATCCTACCTTGTCTTCACCATACCAGGTTCACCGATCGGTCCAGAAGAGCTCCTCCGATGTCCTGATCCAAGCCCAAGCGGGGGGCTGAAGAGGTCCATGATCCGGCTGAAGTCTTCATCCAAGCGGGCCAGAAGAGGTCTTCCATCCGATTGAAGTCTTCATCCAAGCGGCATCCATCCGGAGCGAAGCGGCAGCATCCTGAAGACCTCCACCGCGGAACATCCATCCTGGCCGACGACTGAACGACGAATGACGGTTCCTTTAAATGACGTCACCCAAGATGGCGTCCCTCGAATTCCGATTGGCTGATAGGATTCTATCAGCCAATCGGAATTAAGGTAGGAATATTCTGATTGGCTGATGGAATCAGCCAATCATAATCAAGTTCAATCCGATTGGCTGATCCAATCAGCCAATCAGATAGAGCTTGCATTCTATTGGCTGATCGGAACAGCCAATAGAATGCGAGCTCAATCTGATTGGCTGATTGGATCAGCCAATCGGATTGAACTTGATTCTGATTGGCTGATTCCATCAGCCAATCAGAATATTCCTACCTTAATTCCGATTGGCTGATAGAATCCTATCAGCCAATCGGAATTCGAGGGACGCCATCTTGGGTGACGTCATTTAAAGGAACCGTCATTCGTCGTTCAGTCGTCGGCCAGGATGGATGTTCCGCGGTGGAGGTCTTCAGGATGCTGCCGCTTCGCTCCGGATGGATGCCGCTTGGATGAAGACTTCAATCGGATGGAAGACCTCTTCTGGCCCGCTTGGATGAAGACTTCAGCCGGATCATGGACCTCTTCAGCCCCCCGCTTGGGCTTGGATCAGGACATCGGAGGAGCTCTTCTGGACCAATCGGTGAACCTGGTATGGTGAAGACAAGGTAGGATGATCTTCAGGGGCTTAGTGTTAGGTTTATTTAAGGGGGGTTTGGGTTAGATTAGGGGTATGTGGGTGGTGGGTTGTAATGTTGGGGGGGGGTATTGTATGTTTTTTTTTACAGGCAAAAGAGCTGAATTTCTTGGGGCATGCCCCGCAAAGGGCCCTGTTCAGGGCTGGTAAGGTAAAAGAGCTTTTAAATTTATTAATTTAGAATAGGGTAGGGCATTTTTTTATTTTGGGGGTCTTTGTTATTTTATTAGGGGGCTTAGAGTAGGTGTAATTAGTTTAAAATTGTTGTAATATTTTTCTTATGTTTGTAAATATTTTTTTATTTTTTGTAACTTAGTTCTTTTTTATTTTTTGTACTTTAGTTAGTTTATGTAATTGTAGTTATTTGTAGAAATTGTATTTAATTTATTTATTGATAGTGTAGTGTCAGGTTTTATTGTAGGTAATTGTAGGTATTTTATTTAATTAATTTATTGATAGGGTAGTGTTAGGTTTAATTATAACTTAGGTTAGGACTTATTTTACAGGTAATTTTGTTATTATTTTAACTAGGTAACTATTAAATAGTTCTTAACTATTTAATAGCTATTGTACCTGGTTAAAATAATTACAAAGTTGCCTGTAAAATAAATATTAATCCTAAAATAGCTACAATGTAATTATAATTTATAGTGTAGCTATATTAGGATTAATTTTACAGGTAAGTATTTAGCTTTAAATAGGAATAATTTATTTAATAAGAGATAATTAATTTCGTTAGATTTAAATTATATTTAAGTTAGGGGGGTGTTAGTGTTAGGGTTAGACTTAGCTTTAGGGGTTAATCCATTTATTATAGTAGCGATGAGCTCCGGTCGTCAGATTAGGGGTTAATAATTGAAGTTAGGTGTCGGCGATGTTAGGGAGGGCAGATTAGGGGTTAATACTATTTATGATAGGGTTAGTGAGGCGGATTAGGGGTTAATAACTTTATTATAGTAGCGCTCAGGTCCGCTCGGCAGATTAGGGGTTAATAAGTGTAGGCAGGTGTCGGCGACGTTGAGGGGGGCAGATTAGGGGTTAATAAATATAATATAGGGGTCGGCGGTGTTAGGGGCAGCAGATTAGGGGTACATAAGGATAACGTAGGTGGCGGCGCTTTGCGGTCGGCAGATTAGGGGTTAATTATTGTAAGTAGCTGGCGGCGACGTTGTGGGGGCAGGTTAGGGGTTAATAAATATAATATAGGGGTCGGCGGTGTTAGGGGCAGCAGATTAGGGGTACATAAGGATAACGTAGGTGGCGGCGCTTTGTGGTCGGCAGATTAGGGGTTAATTATTGTAAGTAGCTGGCGGCGACGTTGTGGGGGGCAGGTTAGGGGTTAATAAATATAATATAGGGGTCGGCGGTGTTAGGGGCAGCAGATTAGGGGTACATAGGGATAATGTAAGTTGCGGCGGTTTATGGAGCGGAAGATTAGGGGTTAATAATATAATGCAGGGGTCAGCGATAGCGGGGGCGGCAGATTAGGGGTTAATAAGTGTAAGGTTAGGGGTGTTTAGACTCGGGGTACATGTTAGAGTGTTAGGTGCAGACGTAGGAAGTGTTTCCCCATAGAAACAATGGGGCTGCGTTAGGAGCTGAACGCTGCTTTTTTGCAGGTGTTAGGTTTTTTTTCAGCTCAAACAGCCCCATTGTTTCCTATGGGAGAATCGTGCACGAGCACGTTTTTGAGGCTGGCCGCGTCTGTAAGCAACTCTGGTATCGAGAGTTGCATTTGCGGTAAAAATGCTCTACGCTCCTTTTTTGGAGCCTAACGCAGCATTTTTTTGGACTCTCGATACCAGAGTTAATTTTATGGTGCGGCCAGAAAAAAGCCTGCGTAGCGTTAACAGCCCATCTACCGCCAAACTCCAAATCTAGGCCATAGTTTCTTTAGGCAACACTCACTGGTACTTAAATATAGGCAACAGCCTAAAGAGAATAACACATCGATGTGATATATACATGAACAAGTAAATAATTATATAAACTTGTGATAGATATATCAGGAATAAAAATTGAAGTAAATTAAAATAAAATAAAAATAATTTGTGGGGATTGTTGCGGGGCATTGATAAATAATGCTATGACATATTAAAAACTGCCTGTGTATTAGTAAATGTAATGAAGGAAGATATCTGAGCATGGAATCATACAGTATCTAACAAAAGTGAGTACACCAATCACATTTTTGTAAATATTTTATTATATCTTTTCATGTAATAACACTGAAGAAATTACACTTTACTTCAATGTAAAGTATTGAGTGTACATCCTGTATAACAGTGTAAATTTGCTGTCCCCTCAAAATAACTTAACACACAGCCCTTAATGTCTAAACCTTTGGCAACAAAAGTGAGTACACCCCTAAGTGGAAATGTCCAAATTGGGCCCAAAGTGTCAATATTTTTTTTGGCCACCATTATTTTCCAGTACTGCCTTAACCCTCTTTGGGATGGAGTTCACCAGAGTTTCACAGGTTGCCACTGGAGTCCTTCATGGAGCTGGTGGATGTTAGAGACCTTTCACTCCCCCACCTTCCATTTGAGGGTGCCCCACAAATGCTCAATAGGGTTTCGGTCTGCTTGCCAGTCCATCAGCTTTACCCTCAGCTTCTTTAGCAAGGCAGTGGTCATCTTGGAGGTGTGTTTGGGGTGGTTATCATGTTGGAATACTGCCCTGCGGCCCAGTCTCTGAAGGGAGAGGGTCATGCTCTGCTTCAGTTTGTCACAGTTCATGTTGACATTCATGGTTCCCTTAATGAACTGTATCTCCCCAATGCTGGCAGCACTCGTGCAGGCACAGACCATGACACTCCCACCACCATGCTTGACTGTAGGAAAGACACACTTGTCTTTGTACTCCTCACCTGGTTGCCGCCACACACGTTTGACACCATCTATTCCAAATAATTTTATCTTGGTCTCATCAGACCAGAGGATATGGTTCAGTAATCCATGTCCTTAGTTTGCTTGTCTTCAGCAAACTGTTTGATGACATTCTTGTGCATTATCTTTAGAAGAGGCTTCCTTCTGGGATGACAGCCATGCAGACCCATTTGATGCAGTGTGTGGCGTATGGTCTGAGCACTGACAGGCTGACCGCCACACCTTCAACCTCTGCAGCAATGCTGGCAGCACTTATACGTCTATTTCCCAAAGACAACCTCTGGATATGATGCTGAGCATGTGCACTCAACTTCTTTGGTCGACCATGGCAAGGCCTGTTCTGAGTGGAACCTGTCCTGTGAAACCACTGTATGGTCTTCCCACCGTGTTATAGCTCAGTTTCAGGGTCTTGGCAATCTTCTCATAGCCTAGGCCATCTTTATGTAGAGCGACATTTCTTTTTTTCAGATCCTCAGAGAGTTCTTTGCCATGAGGTGCCATGTTGAACTTCCAGTGATCAGTATGAGAAAGTGTGAGAGCGATAACACCATATTTAACACACCTGCTCCCCATTCACACCTGAAACCTTGTAACACTAATGAGTCACATGACACCGGGGAGAGAAAATGGCTAATTGGGCCCAATTTGGACATTTCCACTTAGGGGTGTACTCACTTTTGTTGCCAACGTTTTAGACATTAATGGCTGTGTGTTGAGTTATTTTGAGGAGACAGCAAATTTGCACTGTTATACAGGCTGTACACTCACTACTTTACATTGTAAAAAAGTGTAATTTCTTCAGTGTTGTCACATGAAAAGATATAATAAAATATTTACAAAAATGTGAGGGGTGTACTCACTTTTGTGAGATACTGCATATATATATATATATATATATATATATATATATATATATATATATGTGTGTGTGTATGTATATATATATATATATATATATATATATATATATATATATCTGTATATGTGCGAATACATATTTACAAATCTAAACACATAAATACATAAATACACATCCATTACACAGATATGCACAGATATAGACGTGCATACATAGAGCCAAAAACGCATATTTAGACATATGAAAATATATGAAATATTTGTTTTTATTAGAACATATATACTGTATATGAGTGTATATGTATATATGAGTGTAATACTTTATTTGAATGTGCTTGAGGTATTTTGTAAAAAAAATATTTAACCTTTACATTTTACTTCAGATCTCAAGTCATGCTAAATATTCTAGTGCAGTTTAGGCTTCCACTCGAGCGCAAAGCATAACTTTCAACTTGTAATACCAGCACTATTTAGCAGCCACACTAACCCTTCTCTGGTAAATAAGATATTGCCATGTCACTTGTTCAGAGGAGGATTGCCTGGTATTCGGGTTGGACTGACCTTGTTAGGCGGGCTCACACTGATATACTTTCTGTGAAAAAGCACAGTTGGGCTAAAAGAGGCTGCTCCCAGTAGTAACTCACCATGGAACAAGCTACTGAGCTGATGTTAATTCCTGGTAGAGCACTTCTCTTTCTTTTTTTATTGGCATTTACCATGGTAATATCAAGTTGTTCGCTAATGTTAGCAAGGTCGATCGATATTGCTTATTGTTACCCAGGCTATCATTTGTGCGCCATTTGTAATCTGGCCCATAACATTGTAATACTCATGGTAACTCAACTGAGCCTTTGAACTGATGTGTTTTCATAAACTTAACATACACTTAGAATAAATTGTCTTTAACATATAGTTTAGTGTTTACCCTGTCAAGGAGCTAATTATTATTTTTGTTAATTAATTTAGAGACAACTGAAGCAATTTCATACTGTTGTAGCCATACTTAAAAATATAACAGTTGCAAGAAATCTTCAAACTTTCAAAGTACAAATGAACAATTTTCATTGAATGACCTCTTTTTACATATATTGACCTAGATTACAAGAGCCCTGCAAAAATATTAGCACTATTGTGCTAATTAACATTATATATTTTTGTGCTCATATTACAAGAGTAAAACTCTTTATCATTGATCAAGCAATAGTCTACGGCACACTTACATCTGCATGTTGGATAGTGCTTCTGTGATAAATCCTTCACATAATGGAAATCTATGGGGTTATGCAGTACAATTCATGTATGTTCTTGCTCTAGTGCTAAACCAATGGTGTGCTATGTTGATTGCGCCCTAAGCCAATGGTGTGCAAGTAATGGAGCTCTTCATTTCATTTTGTGCTATACTATTAATAGTAAACGTTTACTTCAGGTCACAAAAAGTTCTTCCTTTTACAACAGTATTTTGGATTGAGCTCAAACGCAACACTGAACTCAATGAGCTTGTTAATAGATCTCCCTGGTTATCCAATAAAAGTATATGGTATGCTAAAAAAAAGTTTCTGCCAAGTCAAGATGCTCTGGTTAACTATCTACTTGTAATACCAGATTGTGCATTATTTTTAGTGCAAGCTGCTTTCTAGTTATTGCGGTGCAGACTAGGTCATACTACCACTGCTTCTTAACGGCTAGATTTAGAGTTTTGTTGGTAAGTACCCGCATAGCTAACACCGGCTTTTTTCTGGCCGCACCATAAAAATAACTCCACATAAAGGCTGCGTTAGGCTCCAAAAAAGGAGCGTAGAGCATATTTAACGCAGCTTCAACTCTCGATACCAGAGTTGCTTACGCAAGCGGCCAGCCTCAAAAACGTGCTCGTGCACAATTCCCCCATAGGAAACATGGGGCTGTTTGAGCTGGAAAAAAACCTAACACCTGCAAAAAAGCCGCATTCAGCTCCTAACGCAGCCCCATTGTTTGCTATGCGTTAACACTTCCTACGTCTGAACCTAACACCCTAACCTAACACCCTAACATGTACCCCGAGTCTAAACACCCCTAACCTTACACTTATTAACGCCTATTCTGCCGCCCCCGCTATCGCTGACCCCTGCATATTATTATTAACCCCTAATCTACCGCTCCGGACACCGTCGCTACTTACATTATCCCTATGTACCCCTAATCTGCTGCCCTAACATCGCCGACCCCTATATTATATTTATTAACCCCTAATCTGCCCCCCACAACGTCGCCTCCACCTGCCTACACTTATTAACCCCTAATCTGCCGAGCGGACCTGAGCGCTACTATAATAAAGTTATTAACCCCTAATCCGCCTCACTAACCCTATAATAAATAGTATTAACCCCTAATCTGCCCTCCCTAACATCGCCGACACCTAACTTCAATTATTAACCCCTAATCTGCCGACCGGAGCTCACCGCTATTCTAATAAATGTATTAACCCCTAAAGCTAAGTCTAACCCTAACACTAACACCCCCCTAAGTTAAATATAATTTACATCTAACGAAATTAATTAACTCTTATTAAATAAATTATTCCTATTTAAAGCTAAATACTTACCTGTAAAATAAATCCTAATATAGCTACAATATAAATTATAATTACATTGTAGCTATTTTAGGATTAATATTTATTTTACAGGCAACTTTGTAATTATTTTAACCAGGTACAATAGCTATTAAATAGTTAAGAACTATTTAATAGTTACCTAGTTAAAATAATTACAAAATTACCTGTCAAATAAATCCTAACCTAAGTTACAATTAAACCTAACACTATACTATCATTAAATTAATTAAATAAAATACCTACAATTACCTACAATTAAACCTAACACTACACTATCAATACATTAATTAAATACAATATCTACAAATAACTACAATGAAATAAACTAAAGTACAAAAAATAAAAAAGAACTAAGTTACAAAAAATAAAAAAATATCTACAAACATAAGAAAAATATTACAACAATTTTAAACTAATTACACCTACTCTAAGCCCCCTAATAAAACAACAAAGCCCCCAAAAATAAAAAATGCCCTACCCTATTCTAAATTACTAAAGTTAAAAGCTCTTTTACCTTACCAGCCCTGAACAGGGCCCTTTGCGGGGCATGCCCCAAGAAGTTCAGCTCTTTTGCCTGTAAAAAAAACATACAATACCCCCCCCCAACATTACAACCCACCACCCACATACCCCTAATCTAACCCAAACCCCCCTTAAATAAACCTAACACTAAGCCCCTGAAGATCTTCCTACCTTATCTTCACCATACCAGGTTCACCGATCGGTCCTGAAGAGCTCCTCCGATGTCCTTATTCAAGCCCAAGCGGGGGCTGAAGATGTCCATGATGCGGTAGAAGTCTTCATCCAAGCGGGGCAGAAGAGGTCTTCCATCCGATTGAAGTCTTCATCCAGGCGGCATCTTCTATCGACATCCATCTGGAACGGAGCGGCAGCATCCTGAAGACCTCCGACGCGGAACATCCATCCTGGCCGACGACTGAACGACGAATGACGGTTCCTTTAAATGACGTCATCCAAGATGGCGTCCCTCGAATTCCGATTGGCTGATAGGATTCTATCAGCCAATCGGAATTAAGGTAGGAATATTCTGATTGGCTGATGGAATCAGCCAATCAGAATCAAGTTCAATCCGATTGGCTGATCCAATCAGCCAATCAGATTGAGCTCGCATTCTATTGGCTGTTCCGATCAGCCAATAGAATGCGAGCTAAATCTGATTGGCTGATTCCATCAGCCAATCAGAATATTCCTACCTTAATTCCGATTGGCTGATAGAATCCTATCAGCCAATCGGAATTTGAGGGACGCCATCTTGGATGACGTCATTTAAAGGAACCGTCATTCGTCGTTCAGTCGTCGGCCAGGATGGATGTTCCGCGTCGGAGGTCTTCAGGATGCTGCCGCTCCGTTCCAGATGGATGTCGATAGAAGATGCCGCCTGGATGAAGACTTCAATCGGATGGAAGACCTCTTCTGCCCCACTTGGATGAAGACTTCTTCCGGATCATGGACATCTTCAGCCCCCCGCTTGGGCTTGGATCAGGACATCGGAGGAGCTCTTCAGGACCGATCGGTGAACCTGGTATGGTGAAGACAAGGTAGGAAGATCTTCAGGGGCTTAGTGTTAGGTTTATTTAAGGAGGGTTTGGGTTAGATTAGGGGTATGTGGGTGGTGGGTTGTAATGTTGGGGGGGGGTATTGTATGTTTTTTTTACAGGCAAAAGAGCTGAACTTCTTGGGGCATGCCCCGCAAAGGGCCCTGTTCAGGGCTGGTAAGGTAAAAGAGCTTTTAACTTTAGTAATTTAGAATAGGGTAGGGCATTTTTTATTTTGGGGGGCTTTGTTGTTTTATTAGGGGGCTTAGAGTAGGTGTAATTAGTTTAAAATTGTTGTAATATTTTTCTTATGTTTGTAGATATTTTTTTATTTTTTGTAACTTAGTTCTTTTTTATTTTTTGTACTTTAGTTAGTTTATTTCATTGTAGTTATTTGTAGGTTTTGTATTTAATTAATGTATTGATAGTGTAGTATTAGGTTTAATTGTAGGTAATTGTAGGTATTGTATTTAATTAATTTATTGATAGTGTAGTGTTAGGTTTAATTGTAGGTAATTGTAGGTATTTTATTTAATTAATTTAATGATAGTATAGTGTTTAATTGTAACTTAGGTTAGGATTTATTTTACAGGTAATTTTGTAATTATTTTAACTAGGTAACTATTAAATAGTTCTTAACTATTTAATAGCTATTGTACCTGGTTAAAATAATTACAAAGTTGCCTGTAAAATAAATATTAATCCTAAAATAGCTACAATGTAATTATAATTTATATTGTTGCTATATTAGGATTTATTTTACAGGTAAGTATTTAGCTTTAAATAGGAATAATTTATTTAATAAGAGTTAATTAATTTCGTTAGATGTAAATTATATTTAACTTAGGGGGGTGTTAGTGTTAGGGTTAGACTTAGCTTTAGGGGTTAATACATTTAGAATAGCGGTGAGCTCCGGTCGGCAGATAAGGGGTTAATAATTGAAGTTAGGTGTCGGCGATGTTAGGGAGGGCAGATTAGGGGTTAATACTATTTATTATAGGGTTAGTGAGGCGGATTAGGGGTTAATAACTTTATTATAATAGCGGTGCGGTCCGGTCGGCAGATTAGGGGTTAATAAGTGTAGGCAGGTGGAGGCGACGTTGTGGGGGGCAGATTAGGGGTTAATAAATATAATATAGGGGTCGGCGGTGTTAGGGGCAGCAGATTAGGGGTACATAAGGATAACGTAGGTGGCGGCGCTTTGCGGTCGGCAGATTAGGGGTTAATTATTGTAGGTAGCTGGCTACGACGTTGTGGGGGGCAGGTTAGGGGTTATTAAATATAATATAGGGGTCGGCGGTGTTAGGGGCAGCAGATTAGGGGTACATAAGGATAACGTAGGTGGCGGTCGGCAGATTAGGGGTTAAAAAAAATTAATCGAGTTGCGGCGATGTGGGGGGACCTCGGTTTAGGGGTACATAGGTAGTTTATGGGTGTTAGTGTACTTTAGAGTACAGTAGTTAAGAGCTTTATAAACCGGCGTTAGCCCAGAAAGCTCTTAACTACTGACTTTTTTCCTGCGGCTGGAGTTTTGTCGTTAGAGTTCTAACGCTCACTTCAGCCACGACTCTAAATACCGGAGTTAGAAAAATCCCATTGAAAAGATAGGATACGCAATTTACGTAAGGGGATCTGCGGTATGGAAAAGTCGCGGCTGAAAAGTGAGTGTTAGACCCTTTTTTGAGTGACTCCAAATACCAGAGTTAGCCTAAAACCAGCGTTAGGAGTCTCTAACGCTGGTTTTCACGGCTAACGCCAAACTCCAAATCTAGGCCTAAGCTTCTTAACACGTTAATTCAGGATGACTGACAGGTCCTGCTCTCACACAATTGGTCACACAAAAGCAGGAGGTTGGTGCTGCACAATAATTTTATTGGGCATGATTGCTCACTGCGAAGACGGGTGGAAAGATTCTTTAGCTGGGATATGTGTCAGTCCATCTTATCATAACTTGGGCCCTATTTTTGAAGCAATATAAATACATTATAATACTGCAGTGTGAGTGAGAAAAGTATTTTAGAATGTAGGCTAAGACTTTAGGCCATTATGACCAAGACAAACATCTACAATTTGAAATGACTTAATTACCTAATTACTAATTTATGATTAGTTAATCTATCTTAAGATATTTGGTATTGAATTATGCTCAATTATTAACCAGGTAGCTGTTCTGTAAGCTCAATTTGTTATCATCCAAAAGGGAATCAAGAAATGATGGTATTTTTCGTTTTTTAATTTTATAAATTATTTATTTTAGACTTGGACTACATAGGCCCTATGATGTGGATTCTCAAACAAGATTTCTAATTTTGATGCTAATATGTGGACATTAGCTTGAGTTAAAATTCATATATTAGGAGTGACTGTAGGTAGCTTACAAAAAAATAAAGAAAAAGAAAAACAATATGATTTTGAAAGTAGATTGTTACAAATATTCTGGATTTTCAAAAAACAACATAGTACAGTAATAGAAATAAAAGCACAATGATAAATATACTTTTATACATTATGAACCTTGTATTTAGATATAAAGATACATTTAAATATTTTTGGTCCCCCACATTTACTGGTAGTTTCCCAATCCTATCACAATCATTTGCAACAATATCAAAATGATTTCTTATGACTACAAGGTCCATATTGTAAGAGGCTTGGATCTCTTAACCTCCCCTCCCCCCACAAAAAACTGCCATCCTATTCATGTACTTCCTGTGCCTAGATGTAAATGGGCTCATGCTCACTGCTTAAAGGGTCATGAAACCCAAAATATTTCTTACATGATTCAGATAGATAATACAATTTTAAACAACATTCCAAATTACTTCTATTATCTAATTTGCTTCATTCTTTAGATATCCCTTGTTGAAGAAATAGCAATGCACATGGGTGAGCCAATAACAAGAGACATCTATGTGCAGTCACCAATCAGCAGATACTGAGCATATCTAGATATGCTTTTCAACCAAGTATATAACGAGAATGAAGCAAATTAGATAACAGAAGCAAATTAGAAAACTGTTTAAAATAGCATGCTCTTTCTAAAGCATGAAAGAAAGTTTTGGGCTAGAATGTCCCTTTAAATGTCTTTCAAATTGACATTAATTTTCATACTCCCTAAAAGTCTAAAAGGAAAGATAATTATGTAAAGTTGTTTTCAGTACATTCCACCTTCCCACTGTTTTTGTATCTCTCAATTTCAATCTTTGGCTGCTTTATTGTAGAAAATGACAAATCTGATAAGTCCCTGACTTCAGTTGCATATTCTTTTCTTTGTTTGTCAAAACTTAATTTCTATTTAAAGATTTATTTTTCTCAAACACTCTCAACTATTTTACCTTAAAGAATCTTTAAGTTAGTTTTTTTTATATCCATGTAGATACTTATTTTTTTCTTAATCAGATCTGAACACAAGTTTACAAAATGCTGGCAAATTACAAAATTTTACTTAATGGTATTTTCCTTACTGATCTTGGGTTAAAACAACTGTTTGCCTCAGTAAATAGTTTTGTAATAATTACCTTTTCCCTTTATTACTAAGGCAACATTCGGAAAGTGTATTTTTTTATTGCAATATTGTATTCTGTTATGAGAGTTATTTACATTGACATTAAATAAATCTAATTTGGGGGAAACTTGACAGGTTGCAACACTGGGAGCTGGAGCACACTCTGAACCCAATCTGCTAAATATTTTCAGATACATCAGGCATCGAGTATATGTGCTAGCGGATTCTTTTTCATTGCACACTGAGGATTCAGTATAGATTTCTCTTTTTAGTCTAGTTCCAGTGTTCTGAGATCTCTGAATTGTTAGTTAAAGGTGGAGATGGCCTTGATTTAACCCCACACTCTCAGGCCCATTTATCAAAGGGCTTGCGGACCTGATCCGACACTGCGGATCAGGTCCGCAAGACCTCGCTAAATGCGGAGAGCAATACGCTCTCCGCATTTAACATTGCACCAGCAGCTCACAAGAGCTGCTGGTGCAACGCCGCCCCCTGCTGACTCGCGGCCAATCGGCAGCCAGCAGGGAGCTGTCAATCAACCCGATCGTATTCGATCGGGTTGATGTCCGGCGATTCCTGTCCGCCTGTTCAGAGCAGGCGGACAGGGTTATGGAGCAGCGGTCTTTAGACCGCTGCTTCATAAGTTGTGTTTCTGGCGAGTCTGAAGACTCGCCAGAAACACGGCCCTTCAAGCTCCGTACGGAGCTTGATAAATGGGCCTGCTGGAGCTATCTAAAAACAGTGCTATCTTGCCTGTCACTGCAATACGCCCTACCCAGTTTATTATTTGATTTTAAACTGGCTTATGAACATACCTGCAGTTAGCCAATTGAAGACCTCCAGTTGATCTAGTCTGCTTATATGCATTGACATGGAGGACATGTGGTATGCTCTAGAGCTATGTTTGTCGGCAATTCTGGATGGCTATTTCGCTAAGTTATGAGACACTATTTCACAGCAGTTAGTTCTGAACCCTGACTCATCAAAGGGGGTCAGTCAATTCACAGGACGTTCAGCAACTGCAGGAAGCCAGTCCAGCGCTACTGGAGGTTGTAATAAGCCTAACAGTGCCAGTTCCTCCTCATAATACTCTTATTGAGAAACGATTCTGAAATCACCTACATGGGTAATATTGAGGAAGCTGTAAGGAAAGAATCTTCTTATTCTATATCCCACAAGTAGAGAGATGTGGCTGTTTGTCCACTGGATTTCTCATTTACTCCTATTTTAAATTTTTGTTCATTCTCTTGGTATCTTTATTTTAAAAAGCAGTAAGCTTACAAACTAGCCCATTTTTGGTTCAGACCCTGGGTAGCACTTGCTGATTGGTGGCTACATTTAGTCAAAGATGGGCCTGCTCGTAAGCTTACATTCCTGCTTTTTTCAAATAAAGATACCAAGAGAATGAAGAAAAATTGATAATAGGAGTAAATTAGAAAGTTGCTTAAAATGGTATGAATCATGAAAGAAAAAATTTGGGTTCAGTATTCCTTTAAATCAACTTTTTATTTCTTTTAAGGAAGAAGATTTAGGGGTCAATTTATCAAGGGCCGAATGACCATTGATGCCCCTGTTTCCGCACAAGCCTTCAGGCTAGCCGGAAACAGCAGACCGCTGCTCGTTAAAGGGACATGAAATCCACATTTTTTTCTTTCATGATTCAGAAAGAGCATGTGATTTTAAACAACCTTTTTATAAACTTCTATTATCTAATTTGCTTCATTCTCTTGATACCCTTTGCTGAAAAGCATATCTAGATAGCATCAGTAGCTGCTGATTGGTTGCTGCACATAGATGCTTTGTGTGATTGGCTCACCCATGTGCATTACTATATCTTCAACAAAGGATATCTAAAGGATGAAGCAAATTAGATAATAGAAGTAAATTGGAATGTTGTTTAAAATTATATTCTCTACCTGAATCATGACAGAATCATTTTGGGTTTAGTGTCCCTTTAACTGGTCCACCTGCTCTGAGCGGTGGACAGCAATCAACACGATCAGATTTGATCGGGTTGATTGACACCCCCTGCTAGCGGCCGATTTGTATGCAAATCTGCTTGTGCAATGTTAAATGCCGACAGCGTATGCTTTCGGCATTCAGTAATGTCTATCGGACATGATACTCTGTAGCGTATCATGTCGAACAGACATTGTTAAATTATCCCCTTAGTGTACAATACAGTAGCTGTTGCTTTTTCATTTTACCAAAGTGTGTTTTTTCCAGCTTTAAACTAAATAAAACATGTTTTTTGCAGTTCATGGCTTTTGTAATGTCATTTTTGTATTACAGCTATACGTTTTCACTGTGTATATACTGTATTGTTGGGCTTACCCTCCAACCTCCATGATCCCTTCCAAACAGCTTTCTTCCCTCTCCCCTCCCACAAGTCAACGCCATCTTAAGTACTAGCAGCGGTCTACCAGCATGTTGTTTAGGGTATTTTTAAAAAAATATATATTATTTTTTATTTTTGTTTTCTGTAGTGTAGAGATCTTTCCTCTACCTCTCCACCTACCCCTTCAACCAATCAACAATTTTTCTGTAATGTAGGGACACACCTCCTGCCTGTAGTGTAAGGATGCTTCATTCCTATGATATTCTGGGCAAGATTACATATACGGTACAGGCTTCAGCGTAACTGCTGAAACCCGAGTCGCTCGTAATTTCACCTTGCATGTCAGGGAATCACATATACGGCGCCGGCAGTTAATAAAGTGCCGTAAATTAGATAAACTAGTGATGTCCAGAAATGTGCGTAAATTTCTGGAGTCACCATTGATTTACGGCACGTTAGAAACTGCCGGCACTTAAGAAAAAAAGTTAAATCTCCCGTAAAAGTCTTGCTGCCTCCCAAAAATAAACCCGACAGGTAAAGCCCCTATATCCTCAATCCACCCACATCGGAACTAATAATAAATGTATTAACACCTATACCGACAACCCCCTCACAACGCAATATGCCTAATTAAACTATTAACCCCTTAATCCGCCAACCCCAACATTGAAAACTACCTAATAAATCTATTAACCCCTAACCTGCCATTCACCCACATCGTGATCTATCTAATAAATGTATTAACCCCTAATCCACCATTCACCCACATCGTAATCTACCTAATAAAAGTATTAACCCCTAATCCGCCAAACCCCACAACGCAATATGCCTAATTAAACTATTAACCCCTTAATCCGCCAACCCCAACATTGAAAACTACCTAATAAATCTATTAACCCCTAACCTGCCATTCACCCACATCGCGATCTATCTAATAAATGTATTAACCCCTAATCCACCATTCACCCACATCGTAATCTACCTAATAAAAGTATTAACCCCTAATCCGACAAACCCCACAACGCAAAGTACCTATTAAAACTATTAACCCCTAATCTGTCATTAACCCACATCGCAACAAACCTTATAAATCTATTAACCCCTAATCCACCAAACCCCACAACATAAAGTACCTATTAAAACTGTTAACCCCTAACCCGCCATTAACCCACATTGCAAAAACCTTATTAATCTATTAACCCCTAATCCACCAAACCCACATCGCAACAAACCTATTAAATCTATTAACCCCTATTCCGCCAAACCCCCACAACGCAAATAACTAATTAAATTACTAAGCCCTAAAAGGGGCATTTGTATTGGCATTGCTGATTTAAACAGCCAATAGGATTTCATTAGCTCTCATCCTATTGGCTAATTTGAAGAATCAAATCAGACAATAGGAATGCAAGGTACCCCATATTTAAACACGTACCTTGAATTCAATCCTCAGTGTGCGGCGGTGATCATACAAAGAGGATCTCCATGCTCGATGGCTCCGCGGTCTCCAGTCTTCTGTTCTGCGCTCATCTCATCTCCGCTCCTCGTTGGCTTGGTCCTGGATGAAGATAGAAGACGTTGCCGCGATGGAAGAAGACTTCACCGCTTGGAAGAGGATCTCCGCCAGACTACAGGAACGGTTTGTACCTATTTCGGGGTAAGAGTTAGGATTGTTTTTATTTTTGGGGGGTTTGGTTTTTTTTAGAATAGGGATTTTGAGCAGTGTAAAAGAGCTGAATGCCCTTTTAATGGCAGTAAAAGAGCTGAATGCCCTTTTAAGGGCAATGCCCATACAAATGCCCCTTTAGGGGCAAAGGGTAGTTTAGGATTTTTTAGTGTTAGGTTTTTTTATTTTGGGGGGTTTGGTGGGTGGGGTTTTTTACTGGACTAAGGGGGGACTAAGTATTTTTTAAGGTAAAAGAGCTGGTTAACTTAGGGCAATGCCCTACAAATGGCCCTTTTAAGGGCTATTGGTAGTTTAGTATTAGATTAGGGGGTGTTTTTATTTTGGGGGGCTTTTTATTTTCATTAGGTTTATTTAATTTTTTTATTTTTGATTATTTGGTTTATTATTTTATGTAATGTTAGACTTTTTTATTTTTGTAATCTTAGATTAATTTTTTATTTTTTTTTATTTTGAAGTAATGATAGCTTTTTTATTTTAATTGTAACTTAGTATTTTTTAATTTAGCTAATTGGGGTTAATTTAGGGGGTGTTAGGTTAGGGGGCTTAGTAATATAATTAGTTATTTGCGTTGTGGAGGTTTGGTGGTTTAGGGGTTAATTGTTTTATTAGGATTACTATGTTGTGGGTTAATGGCAGATTAGGGGTTAATAGTTTTATTAGGTTTATTGCATTGAGGGTTAATGGCGGATTAGGGGTTAATATTCGTATTAGGTTTATTGCGATGTGGGTTAATGGCGGATATGGGGTTAATATATTTTATTAGTTATTGCGGTCGTGGTTGGTGATTGATAGGTAGATAGATATTGCGCATGCGTTAGGCGTATATTTTCAGCCAGTTACGGGAGTTTTATACTTAGCGCAAGGCTTGCTGCATCTGCCTATGTGTGGTAGGTAAAAATAGAGTAAAATTTCTCCATTTTTGCCGTGTAAGTCCTTGCACTGAATATGTGATACCGATTTGCGGCGCGGTTTATATTAGCTTATGGGAGTAATAATTGCGAGCGACGGGTGAAAAATACTTGCTGCATTTATATATTTGGTGCCGTTTATGTGATACCAAAACTACATAAAAACCGACTTTGCTCGGCTTTTGCGGGGGACGCCGTATATATAATCCTAACCTCTGTGTTTAAGAGATACCTAGATAGGCATCTGGAGCACTACATGACAGGAACTAGTGCTGCCATCTAGTCCTCTTGCAAATGGATAACTTTCTTGCAAAACTGCTGTCATATAGTGCTCCACAAATGGGCCAGCTCCTAAGCTTACATCTCTGCTTTTCAACAAAAGATACCAAGAGAAGGAAAAATTTCATAATAGAAATAAATTTGAAAGTTGTTAAAAAGTACACTCTCTTTCCCTTTAATGTTGAAAAAAATGTTTACAAAATAAGATATATACACCTAAATTATTTTTTTAATTAGCATACTTTAGTTTTGAAATATTACTATTGGCACTCTGGGAAGTACAGGACGTTATAGCTACAGTTAAAATGATATAGGGTTGTGTTATTCAGCCAAAGCATTATGGTGCAATAGCAATCCATTCTCCAGCATATCCTTTTTTTAAATACAGTAATTAACTGATTAGTGCTGTAAATTATTTAGCCCTTCAGGTGTGATATATAATGACTGCTATGCCATAAAGCACAAATAGCTACTTTCACATTAAAGGGTTTATGACTGCTTAGTATCTGCAGTGTATATAGTATAACTGCACTGGCTAATATTGATTTGCTTTTAAAACAGCTTTTAACTCTGCTTTACAGGTGCTTTTTTGTCTGTTTTTTTGGCAAACTAAGATATTTTGCTCAGCATTTTAGCACTGTTCAACATTTGAAGTTTTTTTTAATCAGTATACACTGTACCATAAAGCTATGCTCAGGGCCGGATTGGCCTACCAGGATACCAGGAGATTTCCCGGTGGGCTGTGGCAGCTTGGGCTGGAAAGCTACAATTTAAAGTGGTGATTAATGGATGCAATTGGGTTGCAGGGTGCCTAAATAACATCAATCTAGCCTTTTTATTGAATGCAAAGTAATATAATTTAATTCTAAAATAAATATTGGGAAAGGAGTATACCAGTAATCCCCTTTGAGAAAAATGGGGCATGTGCATTCTACAGACTCAACGGAAAATAGGGCTGGTCTTTTTATTTTCCAGGGCTGCTTTTTATTCCCAGTCCAGCCCTGGCTATGCTCCTAATGGGAACAAATCATTGTATTATAAAAAATATTCTTAGAAATATAAAACTACATCACTACAAATTATTTTTATCCTACAGCCGAATATTAAATTATGGGAATGTGTTCATGTTTATTTTTGTATTTTAAATTGCTTGTTTTGCTCATTAAAACAATCTTCTGTTGTTTTACAGGTCATTCCCAGACCTGTTAGTGTTATTTATGTTAAAGGGACAGTCTACGCCAGAATTTTTATTGTTTAAAAAGATAGATAATCCCTTTATTACTCATTCTCCAGTTTTTCATAACCAATACAGTTAAATTAATATTCATTTTACCTCTGTATTTACCTTGTATCTAAGCCTCTGCAGACTTACCCCTTATTTCAGCTCTTTTGACAGACTTGCATTTTAGCAAATCAGTGCTGTGCTCACTACACAGGAGTGAGCACAATGGTATCTATATGGTAGACATGAACTAGCTCTGTCTAGCTGTGAAAAACTGTCAAAATGCACTGAGATAAGAACCGGCAGTCAAGGACTTAGACTGCTTGCTCTCAACAAGAATAACAAGAGAACAAGGCAAACTTGATGATAAAAGTAAAATGGAAAGTTGTTTAAAATTGCATGCCCTATCTGAATCATGAAAGTTTAATTATGACTAGACTGTCCCTTTAAAATTAAAATGGTTATTAGGGCGGGGGTAGAATACAACTTTGGTAAAATGAAAAAGCAACAGCTACTGTCTTGTACACTAAATCTTGTTCCTAAAAAGAAATAAACACACCAACAGTTAAAAATGTTTATTTAAAGGTACAGTCTACACCTTAGTCATCTTAAAGTCTAACCTTAGATTAAGCTGCAAATAGCCTCCTGCACCCCTTCTCTAAATCATGCAGCAGGAATGGTAAAAAGTTATTTTAAAATGAATATTCTTTCTGGCCACTTTGAAATGGTGACCAAGCTCCGCCCACTGATTTTATCATGATCTGAGCTGCATATGGCATCCAATCACAAAAGGTTCACTAGTTTTATTCAACAGGCTGTCACTGCTATTCAGCAGAGTGCTTAGATGCAGCCCAGATCGTGATGTCATCAGTGGGTGGAGTTTGGCAACCATTTCAAAGTGGACAGAAGCAATATTAACTTTAAAATAACTTTTTTACCGTTCCTGCTGCATGATATAGAAAAGGTGCAGGAGGCTATTTGCAGCTTAATCTAAGGTAAGACTTACAGATGACTAAGGTTTATACTGTCCCTTTAATTAACAAAATTACTTTAAATAAATAATATAGCATTTTATAACACAATACATACATATATCACACTACATAAACATGTACAATATACCCACAACCCCCAACTCCTGTAGATTTCTTCTTCTTTTTCTTTTCTTTATTAAAAATGATGACTATATACATAGCTAATATATAAGCTTTCCGGGGGAGTTCCATGGGCGTTTCATGGGAGTAACCTTTATTTTAATGGGGAAACATCACCGTGAGTTTTCTAATTTTGCAAAAACATCCTCCATCTTAGGTGCAGATCTTCACACATATCTATCTTGCCACTCTTTTAGTGGTGAGAGTAGGAATTGTAAGAAATCTACTAAAATGTACCGTGAAACTTAGTTTACATATCTATTATTTGAATCTTACTAAACTTACTAAATGCAAATTCTATGTTGTGAATATGGGCAACTCTGCTATACCAAATGAAAGTTACCTATTGCATCATTTTAGGAAACAATATATTCAGATGAAGATAAAGACATTAAAATTATCAAAAATAATGCAAGGTTTATACATGTTTAGTCTTAGTGGAATCATATCCAGCTGTGTTACTATTGGATCAGCAGCAGTTTCTGCTGGGAGCTGGTAGTGCCCTGGGGTTTCCAAGTGGTACGTCTATTAATCTAGGTCATTGGGTTCTTCAGTTACAGAAGTCTGAATCTTGATTATAGTTTTATGTTGATGCAATATCTAACTGTAGAAAACTCACATCAACAAGCCTTTGCAATTCTTAAAAACTAGAAAAGGCTAAGCTCTTCGTAGATATAGATCATCCATTGTTACTTACAACTTTCCACTCTGATAGTGCAGTCTGATCCAACACGGTCAGTCCATCCCCAGAGAAGTGTTTGATGCATTGGTGTACATATACACCGGAGTTTATTCACTTGACACTTCACTTACCGTCAGGGCTGGTGCTAGGATTTTTGGCCTCACAGGCGAGGATACATTTTGCCCCCCAATTACATATCATCCCATTGCTAGTTAAAGGGATATGAAACCCAAGTTTTTTCTATCATGATTCAGATAGAGCATTACATTTTAAGCAACTTTCTAATTAACTCATATTATTAATTTTTCTTTGTTCTCTTGGTATCTGTATTTAACAAGCTGGAATGTAAGCTTATGAGCTTGCCCATTTTTGGTTCTGCACCTGGGTAATGCTTGCTGATTGGTGGCTAAATTCAAATCAAACAGTGATAGCACAGCACAGCAAATCAAACAGTGATAGCGCAGCACAGCAAATCAGACAACGGTAGTGCAGCATAGCAAATCAGACAGTGGTAGTGCAGCATAGCAAATCAGACAGTGGTAGTGCAGTATAGCAAATCAGACAGTGGTAGTGCAGCGTAGCAAATCAGACAGTGGTAGTGCAGTATAGCAAATCAGTGACACTGTCTGTATTGGATCTTCCTTCATATTGTAGCGGAGCGTGATCAGTGTTCCCTTACCATATAAAGGCAGATGTCTTCTGCCCCCCAGTTGCGGTTTGACAGCAGGATCTCATCCTGCACTGTGCCAGACATAGGCATTGCATCAACACAGTACACTGGACAAAGTATTGTGTGACATAGTACCTACGTTCTATTGGCAGAAGGGGTTGAATCAGCCAATTAATGAAATATATGTAATGTGGCCCTCCATTCAAGTTGGACACCCCATTTTATAACATATTCTAACATTAAAAAGGGTAATGCATTTTGACTAATATTGTTATTTATTCCAACATTTTTATCCTTTAATGAATGTAATAGCTAGTGACTTACTGCATAAGCTCCATAATTTTTAATGGCATATGAAACCCAATTTTTTTTTTATTCAGACAGAGCATACCATTTTAAAAAAGTTTCCATTTTACTTATATTATCAAATTTGCTTCAGTCCTATGATATTCTGTGTTTAAAGGAATAGTCTAGTCAAAATTAAACTTTCATGATTCGGATAGAGCATGTAATTTTAAGCAACTTTCTAATTTACTCCTATTATCAATTTTTCTTAGTTCTCTTGGTATCTTTATTTGAATGTAAGCTTCAAAGCTGTCTCCATTTTGGGTTCAGCAACTGGGTAGAACTTGCTGATTGGTGGCTACATTTAGACACCAATCAAAAAATGATACCCAGGTGATGAACTAAAAAATGGGCCGGGAGTCAGGGTTGTTAGGGTTAATCACAGCCCAGAGATTTTTGGTTACACTTTATTGTAGTGAAGGGCTACAGGATACCCAAGGTATATTTTGAAGGACTGTTACCTGTATATTTATTAAATCATTGAGAGAGATCATTTATTTTTCATCCATCTGAACTAAGTAGTAAGCTGACGTGGTTAGTGTAATTGCTTTACATCAGATCAAGCTGCTGTAATAAGAAAAAGGTCTTTGCATTGGCATTGCGACAGCCATGAGCTAATGATAAGATACTGCTATTATTATTATTTTCCAGACAATGGGAGTTTGATCACTGGCAAGTCACAAGATATATTAATAGGGTCATTGCCATCAATTGTCAAAAGAAAGGTTGGAAAAAAAAGAGAGATTTCTCTGAAGACTGAAGAAAAGATGATTAAAAGGACATTAAACACAAATATTTTCTTTCATGATTCAGACAGAGCATACATATGTTAACAACTTTCCAATTTACTTCTATTATCAATTTTGCTTCATTCTGTTGTAATCCTTTTATTGAAGGAGCAGCAATGCACTGCTGGGAACTAGCTGAACACATTGGTAAGCCAATCACAAGAGGCATATATGTGCATCCCCCAATCAGTAGCTCACTCCCAGCTTCTGAGCCTATCTAGATATGCTTTTTAACAAAGCATACCAAGAGAACAAAGTAAATTAGATAAAAGAAGTACATTGGAAAGTTGTCTTAATTTGTGTGCTCTGTCTGAATCATGAAAGAAAAAGTTTGGGTTTTGTGTCCCTTTAAGTGCCTGGTCAATGATAAGTCATTGTAGACACAAAACACACCTGATAGGTCTCCATGGCAATTACTTTCAACATTATGTTATTCTAAAACTTAAAGGGACACTGAACCTAAATTTATTCTTTCGGGATTCAGATAGAGCATGACATTTTAAGCAACTTTCTAATGTACTCTTATTATCAAATTTACTTCATTCTCTTGGTATCTTTATTTAAAATGCAAGAATGTAAGTTTAGATGCCGGCCCATTTTTAGTGAACAACCTGGGTTGTCCTTGCTGATTGGTGGATAAATTCATCCATCAATAAAAAAGTGCTGTCCAGAGTGCTGAACAAAAAAAAAAAAAAAAAAAAAAAAAAAAAAAAAAAAAAAAAGCTTAGATGCCTTCTTTTTCAAATAAAGATAGCAAGAGAATGAAGAAAAATGTATAATAGGAGTAAATTAGAAAGTTTCTTAAAATTGCATGTTCTATCTGAATCACGAAAGAAATAGATTGGGTTCAGTGTCCCTCTAAAGTTCTGTAATACCTTTTTTTTTTTTTTTTTGAGACTCGATAGTGTAGCTTAATGTTACGTTATGTGAAGCAGAACTTAGTTCTTTCTAAGAGTCCAAATTTGAGCTGTTGGCACTCTATATAACAACTTATAATAATAATAATACAACTCTCCATGCAGGTGAGATTCTCTAAAAAGATGTCAGTGCTGCAGGATCCTTCAATGACCTCTCTAAAAGCAAAACGTATCTTGTGTAGCCGTGTATCTCTCGAAATGGCGTAACCTACTGTTCTTTTTTTAAAGCAGAAATACATACAATACTGTATAGCGCTAAATGAAAAATAACTATAAAAAGCATATTGAAAATATGATCTAAAAGTCATAGTCAAAGCATTAAAAATTGCATTAACCTCTTAAGGACATATGACGGAATTATTCCGTCATAAAACAATTGAGCAAACTGAAAGCTGTGTCCTTAAAGGGTTAATAATACACTTTTAAATTTGTAGTTAAAAGACTCAACAAAATGCAAATTCACATTACACTGCAAAGAAATTACACAGGAAAAAAAAAATATATATACAGTATATAGTATTTAAGGTACAATGTCGTTTCAGAATACAAAGTTAAAATCATAACCAAGAGTACCAAATTCAATGGGCACTTTAGTTTTGTAATGAGAATGAGTCTTTCCAGCTAAATTGTCAAGTGAGGTGAACACTGGCGCTTCTTGGTCATTACTGAAGTTACCTCATAGGTCTCATATTCTCTAAGCATATTACACCTCGCCGTTTTATATTGCAAAATTAAAGCTGCTGAGTTTTCTTCAAAATATACAATGCACTGATATATTTGTAGATGCTGCGAAAAAATGTTTTACTTATGGGGGGCAGCGCGCCACTCACTGGTTCAGAGCTCTTTTTTTAAATAAGTGAGTGAAATCTTAGGAATGATGACCACAGGTTTCTGCAACATTTTTATCTTTTTTATTGGGTAGAGACAAAAAGAAAATAATAAAATGCCCTAAGCAAAAGAACATATGTGGTAAATGTACAAAAGGAGAATATTGCAGTACTTATCCTATATCTGCCCAAATTTAGAGGCATAGAAATAAACTGTCTGTTTGACAATAGCATTTTTGAACTAACAATCTGCTTATGCAAAAGCCTTTCACGTTATGTTTTACAGAGAAGGACATACTTTTAAAGACAGCATAAAAGAAATTCAGTCAGCTGAATAATTTAGTTACCTACTGCACATAACACTGCAATTCACAAAGATACAAAAGGACATAGCAGTGATATGGAGGAGAGATCCTAGACAGTGTACAGATAGCATCACAAACATTTTAAGAATGTGGATTTAATTGACATCACTAAGGCCTAGATTTGGAGTTTGGCGGTAGCCGTGAAAACCAGCGTTAGAGGCTCCTAACGCTGGTTTTAGGCTACCGCCGGTATTTGGAGTCATTCAAAAAAGGGTCTAACGCTCACTTTTCAGCCGCGACTTTTCCATACCGCAGATCCCCTTACGTCAATTGCGTATCCTATCTTTTCAATGGGATCTTTCTAACTCTGGTTTATTTAGAGTCGTGGCTAAAGTGAGTGTTAGAAATCTAACGACAAAACTCCAGTCGCAGAAAAAAGTCAGTAGTTAAGAGCTTTCTGGGCTAACGCCGGTTCATAAAGCTCTTAACTACTGTGCCCTAAAGTACACTAACACCCATAAACTACCTATGTACCCCTAAACCGAGGCCCCCCCACATCGCCGACACTCGATTACATTTTTTTAACCCCTAATCTGCCGACCGCACGCCGCAGCCAGCTACATTATAGCTATGTATCCCTAATCTGCTGCCCTAACATCGCCGACCCCTATATTATATTTATTAACCCCTAACCTGCCCCCCACAACGTCGCCGCCACCTACCTACAATAATTAACCCCTAATCTGCCGACCACAAAGAGCCGCCACCTACATTATAGCTATGTACCCCTAATCTGCTGCCCCTAACACCGCCGACCCCTATATTATATTTATTAACCCCTAATCTGCCCTCCCTAACATCGCCGACACCTAACTTCAATTATTAACCCCTAATCTGCCGACCGAATCTCGCCGCTATTCTAATAAATGTATTAACCCCTAAAGCTAAGTCTAACCCTAAAACTAACACCCCCCTAAGTTAAATATAATTTAAATCTTACGAAATTAATTAACTCTTATTAAATAAATTATTCCTATTTAAAACTAAATACTTACCTGTAAAATAAACCCTAATATAGCTACAATATAAATCATAATTATATTATAGCTATTTTAGGATTTATATTTATTTTACAGGTAACTTTGTATTTATTTTAACTAGGTACAATAGCTATTAAATAGTTAAGAACTATTTAATAGCTAAAATAGTTAAAATAATTACAAAATTACCTGTAAAATAAATCCTAACCTAAGTTACAATTAAACCTAACACTACACTATCAATAAATTAATTAAATACAATACCTACAATTACCTACAATTAAACCTAACACTACACTATCAATAAATTAATTAAATACAATACCTACAATTACCTACAATTAAACCTAACACTACACTATCAATAAATTAATTAAATACAATACCTACAAATAACTACAATGAAATAAACTAACTAAAGTACAAAAAATAAAAAAGAACTAAGTTACAAAAAATAAAAAAATATTTACAAACATAAGAAAAATATTACAACAATTTTAAACTAATTACACCTACTCTAAGCCCCCTAATAAAATAACAAAGCCCCCCAAAATAAAAAAATGTCCTACCCTATTCTAAATTACAAAAGTTCAAAGCTCTTTTATCTTACCAGCCCTGAACAGGGCCCTTTGCGGGGCATGCCCCAAAGAATTCAGCTCTTTTGCCTGTAAAAAAAAAACATACACTACCCCCCCCCCAACATTACAACCCACCACCCACATACCCCTAATCTAACCCAAACCCCCCTTAAATAAACCTAACACTAAGCCCCTGAAGATCTTCCTACCTTATCTTCACCTCACCAGGTATCACCGATCCGTCCTGGCTCCAAAATCTTCATCCAAGCCCAAGCGGGGGCTAGACATCCATCATCTGACGGCTGAAGAAGTCCAGAAGAGGGTCCAAAGTCTTCATCCTATCCGGGAAGAAGAGTATATCCGGACCGGCAACCATCATCTTCCAAGCGGCATCTTCTATCTTCATCCGATGAGGACCGGCTCCATCTTGAAGACCTCCATCGCGGATCCATCCTTCTTCTCCGACGACTAGACGACGAATGACGGTTCCTTTAAATGACGTCATCCAAGATGGCGTCCCTCGAATTCCGATTGGCTGATAGGATTCTATCAGCCAATCGGAATTAAGGTAGGAATATTCTGATTGGCTGATGGAATTGAGCCAATTCCTGTTCCGATCAGCCAATAGAATGCAAGCTCAATCTGATTGGCTGATCGGATCAGCCAATCGGATTGAACTTGATTCTGATTGGCTGATTCCATCAGCCAATCAGAATATTCCTACCTTAATTATAATAATAAAGTATAAGTATAAAGTATAATAATAAAGTATTCATTGATTCAAACTTTGCTGACTCTCTCAGGATTCCTCTTCAAGCCAAGAAACAGTTAATTAAGGTAATTACTGTCAGTGGACAGCCTCTAGGTACTGGTATCATAAAACATTCTACCATTTCTCTTCTTTTGACTGTGGGCATACTTCATTCTGAAATTATTCGTTTTGATGTCATCTCTTCTCCCCACATACCATTGATTCTGGGGTTACCTTGGTTGCAGCTTCATGATCCAGTTTTCTCATGGTCTAAAGGAGAACTTATTTCCTGGGGAACTACCTGTTTCAAACATTGCCTGCAAAATCCCTCTAAACCATCCTGTCCTGTCGTAGCTATGGTGGAAGTTCCTGAATCATTGCCCAATTACTATCATGCCTTTAGTGATGTGTTTTCTAAAAAAGAGGCTGAGACGTTACCTCCACACCGGATATTTGACTGTCCTATCGAATTGTATTCAGGGGCTCCTCTACCTAAGGGAAGGACCTATCCCCTCTCTCGTCAAGAAAATGTCTCTCTTGAGGAATACATAAAGGACAACTTAGCCAGAGGATTCATTCGTCCTTCCTCTTCACCTGTGGGTGCAGGTTTTTTCTTCATTGGGAAAAAAGATGGAGGCCTTCGTCCCTGTATTGATTATCGAGCCTTGAATCAGATTACTGTCAAAAACAGCTATCCTTTGCCGCTCATTTCTGAGTTATTTGATCGTCTTCAAGGTGCTTCTATTTTTTCCAAG
The DNA here is from genome assembly GCF_027579735.1 of Bombina bombina. Lineage (NCBI taxonomy): Eukaryota > Metazoa > Chordata > Amphibia > Anura > Bombinatoridae > Bombina > Bombina bombina. Next base: position 144,511,512 of record NC_069504.1, on the reverse strand, counting down.
TTAGATCTCCGTGGGGCCTACAATCTGGTCAGAATCCGTAAAGGAGACGAATGGAAGACGGCATTTAACACTAGATTTGGTCACTATGAGTATCTAGTAATGCCATTTGGATTGTGCAATGCACCAGCAGTATTTCAGCACTTTGTTAACGAAATCTTCAGAGATTATCTAAATCAATTTGTTATCATTTACCTCGATGACATTCTAATCTATTCAAAAACATTACAGGAACATGTACATCATGTAAGACTGGTTCTTCAGAGGTTACGAGACAATTCCCTGTTCGCTAAATTGGAGAAATGCTCTTTTCATCAGAGTTCCATCCCCTTTTTGGGGTATATCATTTCTGAATCAGGTTTTGAGATGGATCCTGCTAAACTGTCGGCTATCAAGGACTGGCCCAGACCAACTACTCTCAAATCCCTGCAGAGGTTTCTTGGCTTTGCCAATTACTATAGAAAGTTTATAAAGAACTTTGCTGACATCACGTCTCCACTCACTTCTCTTACTAATAAAGGGCAAAATTGTAAGAACTGGTCCTCTTCGGCAGTACAGGCTTTTGAAACGCTAAAATCAGCATTTTCTTCTGCACCTCTTCTCAGTCATCCAATTCCTGATTTCCAGTTTATTTTGGAGGTTGACGCTTCCTCTATAGCAGCTGGAGCTGTTCTCTCCCAACGTGATCCGACTACCAGCAAGATACATCCTGTGGCGTTCTTTTCTAAAAAATTCAATCCTGCCGAGTTAAATTATGATGTGGGCAATAAGGAGCTTTTGGCTATAAAATTAGCTTTGGATGAATGGAGGCATTGGTTAGAGGGTACCAGTCAACCTTTTTTCATTCTGACAGATCACAAGAATCTTTTATACCTCCAAACAGCTACACGTCTCAATCCTCGTCAGGCTCGGTGGGCCTTGTTCTTCTCCAGGTTTAATTTTGTACTTTCCTATGTTCCTGGTTCAAAAAATTCCAAGGCAGATGCTTTATCTAGGCAGTTCCAATCTTCTGAACCTTCTCAATTGGATTCAGAACCTATACTACGTCCAGTCAAAGTTTTGGCTCAAGTATCCTCTTTTCCAGTACAGGCTTTACATGCTGCTCAAGTCCGGGTACCATCTTCTTGCAAACTACCTTCTGGTATCCTGTATGTACCCAAAGGATTACGTCTTCAGCTTCTACGTTGGGCTCATGACAACATTTCAGCAGGTCATCCGGGAATAACCAATACACTGTGGAAACTGAAGCAGCATGTTTGGTGGTCCACTATGAGGAGGGATGTTAAGGATTATATTGCTGCTTGTAGTTCTTGTGCTTCGAACAAACAATCTTCTCATCGACCGTTTGGTCTATTACACCCTCTTCCTATTCCTCATTACCCTTGGTCTCACTTATCCATGGACTTTGTTACAGATCTTCCTGTTTCTGCTGGAAATACGACCATTTGGGTAGTGGTGGATCGGTTCTCCAAGTCTGCTCACTCCAGGCTTGCCTACAGCTCAAAGACTTTCTGAACTCTTTGTTCTACATATATCTCGTTTACATGGTTTTCCCACTGACATAGTCTCAGATCGTGGAGTCCAATTTGTTTCCAAATTTTGGAGGTCTTTTTGTAAACACTTCAGAATCAACATATCACTTTCTACTGCACACCATCCTCAATCCAACGGACAGACTGAGCGTGTAAATCAAGCCTTGGAATCTTTTCTAAGACATTATGTAGACCATCACCATTCCAACTGGTCTCAGTTATTGCCTTTGGCGGAATTAGCTCACAACTCACGTTATAACGCCTCATTACAGACCTCTCCCTTAAAGGCAGCTTATGGATTTGAACCTAGAACCTTTCGTATGATTACCAGTTCTACTGAAGTCCCTGGAGCAGATTGTATAGTGAAAAATCTCAGTAATCACTGGCAACTCATTCATCAAAATCTACTCTCTTCTTCCTTAAGACATAAGAAATATGCTGATCGCAGAAGGTGCAAGGCTCCTTTACTTCGTACTGGAGACAGAGTATTTTTATCCACCAGATTCATACGTCTAAAACAACCTTGTACCAAGTTGGGTCCTAAGTACATTGGACCTTTTCGAATTGTTTCCAGAGTTTGTTCTTCTGCATACCGCCTGGCCTTACCCAAGACTCTCAAGATCCATCCAGTGTTTCATGTCTCCCTACTCAAGCCAGTCATCTACAATCGATACTCTATCAAGAGTAAACCACCTCCTCCACTTTCCGTAGAGGGAACTTCTGAGTTTGAAGTCAGCCAGATTCTCGATTCCAAGCTACGGGGCAATCGGCTGTACTACCTGGTCCATTGGAAGGGTTATCCTATCTCTGAACGATCTTGGGAACCGGCCTCTCATGTTCACGCTCCAGCTGTTGTCAAGTCTTTTCACAAGAAATACCCTGCCAGGCCCGGTCGGGTCCCCCGGAGGGGTCCTTGAGGAGGGGGCACTGTCACGCTCAGCTGCTGGGAAGCTCTGCAGTCCTCTCTGTGTGCTTGATTGACAGGTGTCTGAGCCACCCCTTCCTGATGATGTCACAACCAGGCTTTTTATTCTGGCTTTCTGTTTCTCCAGTGTCCGTTTGTTTGTTAACTTTGAGGCTTCTGTTAGGATTTCGCTGAGGAATCTCTCTAACTGCTGCTTTTCTGTTGCCAATCTCTTCAAGGACTTACTATGCTGGATTAACCTTCAACCTCCTGAATACCTGTCTCCAAACAATGCAAGTACTGTTTGTTTTGTGAAACTCTCAAACTGCCTGATTACCTGTTGCATACTCTGCAAAGACTGTCTACACAGTGTTAACTCTCAAACTGCCTGATTACCTGTTGCATACTCTGCAAAGACTGTCTACTCAGTGTTAACCCTCAAACTGCCTGATTACCTGTTGCATATTCTGCAAAGACTGTCTACACAGTGTTAACCTTCAGACTGCCTGATAACAAATGACCTACTCCTGCATTATTAACTGTTTCCTGTTTTACCCTTCTTCTGTCTGAGTATAAGTGACTATCCCTAATCTCCTGATTCTGTGGAAGGCATTTCCTGAAACCAGTTCCTTATTCAGAAGTCTATCTGGCTGATATCATGAATTACTTTGGCACAGGCTAACCCTGCTCCATATCGTGAGTACTTTGTTTTTTGGAGGTTGTCGTGGGGTCACGTCCTGGATTAAACTCAGAGTGCAAGGGTGTTGTTTAAGTTCGCCCTTGCATTTGGGTCTACTTCTGGATATTTCCTAACCTGACATAAGTATTTAGCTTTAAATAGGAATAATTTATTTAATAAGAGCTAATTAATTTCGTTAGATTAAAATTATATTTAATTTAGGGGGGTGTTAGTGTTAGGGTTAGACTTAGCTTTAGGGGTTAATACATTTATTAGAATAGCGGTGAGCTCCAGTCGGCAGATTAGGGGTTAATGTTTGAAGTTAGGTGTCGGCGATGTTAGGGAGGTCAGATTAGGGGTTAATACTATTTATTATAGGGTTAGTGAGGCGGATTAGGGGTTAATAACTTTATTATAATAGCGGTGCGGTCCGCTCGGCAGATTAGGGGTTAATAAGTGTAGGCAGGTGGAGGCGACGTTGTGGGGGGCAGATTAGGGGTTAATAAATATAATATAGGGGTCGGCGGTGTTAGGGGCAGCAGATTAGGGGTACATAGGGATAATGTAAGTAGCAGCGGTTTACGGAGCGGCAGATTAGGGGTTAAAAATAATATACAGGGGTCAGCGATAGCGGGGGCAGCAGAATAGGGGTTAATAAGTGTAAGGTTAGGGGTGTTTAGACTCGGGGTACATGTTAGAGTGTTAGGTGCAGACGTAGGAAGTGTTTCCCCATAGGAAACAATGGGGCTGCGTTAGGAGCTGAACGCGGCTTTTTTCCAGGTGTTAGGTTTTTTTTCAGCTCAAACAGCCCCATTGTTTCCGATGGGGGAATCGTGCACGAGCACGTTTTTCAGGCTGGCCGCGTCCGTAAGCAACTCTGGTATCGAGAGTTGAAGTTGCGTTAAATATGCTCTACGCTCCTTTTTTGGAGCCTAACGCAGCCATTCTGTGGACTCTCAATACCAGAGTTATTTTAAAGGTGCGGCCAGAAAAAAGCCAGCGTTAGATACGCGGGTCGTTACCGACAAAACTCTAAATCTAGCCGTAAAAGTGCAAAGATAAGAATTATTGAAATAGCTTAAAATTGTCTACACTGATCTGCAATTTTCTGTCTTTGTAATGAGGAGTATAATTGGTTTGAGTGAATAAAGCAGCTTTTTAAACTTAAATGCAGTAAGTTTATTTTCCTATGCATGGAGTATTTTATGTTTTGTAGATGATCCTTTTATATAGCCCATCTGGGAGTGTTTTTGTAAAAATGTATAGTTTTGTTTATTTTTTTAAATAACATTGTGCTGATTTTCAGACTCCTAACCAAGCCCCAACATTTTAGATTTATACTGATGTATACAGACTTCAGAGTGCTTCTGTTTGTATAATGGATCTTTTTTTATATGGAGAGGAGAGGGGCGGTTCTGCTATCAAACCCTTTCAGTGGGGTTTCCAGACTAATCTCATTATCAGTGCTAAATTGTGAGCTTCTAAGTAAGTTTTTAAAAGGTTTTACACTGGATTTTTATATTAGGATCTGTGAATATTCTTCTTTATAGTAGTGTCTATTACATGCAGTTAAATGAAAATTGGTGTAAACTGCCCCTTTAAGGTATGGATAACTACATGTTTAATATCTGCAAAAGGGTTAAACAAATAGGTAAAGACTCGCTTGAAACTTGTTTGTCAGTCTGTAGTAGCAGTCTGTATTTACCAATCGTCAGCTGTGCTCTGCTCAAAAGCCGCAATCCACAGTTAGTAACGCAAATGTTACTGCTCCAAAAGAATGTCAGTTTGTTTTAGAATGTCCCTTTAAAATTAATTATCTGCCAAAATATGCTTTGAGAGCTGCAATGTTTTGATAAGAATAGATTCAAAGAACAAAATTGTCTTCCTTTGAACATGTTACTCAGGAATCTATGGGGCATCTGACACATCATATTAATAAATGAATGTAAATAAAATTTGCAGAAAAAAAAAACAAGTATCCAGCCAATTGAGCAATGGGTTTAGAAATTGGGAAGAGATAGATACATAGGTACAAAAATAGTTATGAAAAAAAATTGAAAAGTAACCACTTCACATAACCTAGATAAGCAAAGTATTATCATAGCCAAATTGCTAAACAGAAGCAATAAAATATACATTAAATAAATAAATATTGAAGCCATAAACTTTAACATGTGTAGCACTTAGTGTTTTTTTGTATTTATTTCCAGAACATTCCACTCACATCCAAAACAAATATTTTTGCATACTGGACAATGAGGCTAATTTTCACCGACTTCCGTAATTAAGCCACTTTGCATATTTATTCAGAAAGAAAACAGTGGTAAGATTGTCAGCAATGAAAAAGTTCAATGCTGTCTTTTGTTTCAAAGTTCAATTTGCTACGAGTGGTTTAGGAAGAATGTGTTGTAATCTTACACAAGAGCTGGCGTTACAAAACACGCAAGTCACATGAGCTTGCTTCCTGTCACACACTGTTAGTATCAATGGAGTTGTCTCTGCTGACTTCACTTGTTCTATTCTTAGACGAGATTCTTGTTTTTATGAGTAATTTTCTCAGTGATTCTGAGAATATCCAGCAATACGTTATAACAATAACCCGTGTAAAGCGGTAATAAAATAATATAAAAGCACTTTAGAAAACTAATTGGTGACTCAACTAAAATGTCAGAAGATTAGCGCAATACGTTTTAGAATAAAAATATGCATGGCATGTAATCTTTTTATTTCATATCTATACAGTAAATAGGGGCTATGACCTATTATAGTGAAGACTGTAATAAGAAGGAAAATGTAATGTTAAATGGGTTTGTTAACCATATGGGGCAGTACTTTAAAGTGATGCAGAATATAAGTTAAACAATTACTAAAATATAACATGAACATCTCTATATTAAAATAAATATATATCAGTCGCCATATTTCATTGTAGGGAGAATTTAAAAAAGCATTTATTTATGCACTAGAAAATATTCTACTGCGTTGCAGCAGATCTGAATACGAAATAAGAGCCAGATTACGAGTGAAGCGCTATATTAACGTGCACTTGTAATGGCTGGTTATTTAACTGCCCTTTTACGGTTGCACGTTAAATAATAAGTTGCTGGTTAATGCTACTGCGAGCTCGCGGTTTCATTTTATGCTTAGCGCAATTCACCTGAGGTCAGACCTCTAGTTAATGAAAAAATGTGCCCCAGTTGTCCCAAATAAAGAGAACAGTACTGCACAATATAAAATAAATATGAGCATTTATTTATTTTTTAAAAATTGCACAAAGCAGTTTTAAGGGGTTAAAGTGGGGGACCGTGGGGTGTTAGAAAATAAACCTCACCTAAAGTGCCTTTACATAGAGGTGAATGGGGGACTGTGTTTTTACATATATAATTATTTATTGTTGTCTAACGCTGCATGATTTGCCCCCTGCGCTGCTTTCGGTGGATTGCCGTGGCTGATACCATGAAAACAAATTTCCTATTGGAGCTTATGGAAGCACGCTGTCGTGAGCGCTTGGCTTTCAGGCAATGCAAATGTGAGGTCACATTGGCATTGCGCCTCACTTCTAGTATAAGTGCACATTTACGTGCGCTGGTATTACTGAGTGGAGCACAAATATCAAGCTTACATAATAGCAATATTGCACTCCACTCATAATCTAGTCCTAAATGTTTTAAAATCATGCAAACCCTGTCATTTTATTAACATAATATACATTGTTTTGCAGTGCCAGGTCCCATCCCTTGAAGTGCCTCTGATATGGACAATTAAGAATAATTATAAACAAAATCCTGCACATATCAAACAATTATTATTCAGCCTCGCTGAGAGAGTTGGAACACAACAATTTTCAGAGTTAAATTACAGGAAAAACAGGCAAAATAAATAATAAATGATACTAAAATAAATGGAAAAAAGGCCCTTAAAGAGACATTAAACCTATCATTTTTATTTCATGATTCACATAGAGCAAACTATTTTCAAACAAATGTCTCGGTATCTTGGTATCTTTTGTTGAAGGAGCAGCAATGCACTACTGGGAGCTATCTGAGCATATCAGGTGAGCTAATGACAAGAGGCATTGATTCTCCTGACCCTACCTAGATATGCTTTTCAATTAAGAATTAAAAGAGAAGGAAGCTAATTAGATAACAGAAATAAATAATAAACATTCATTGCAAAATTATTAATTATGTGTAATTAAACATGTGTAATGCCCCTTTAAACATTCATTTCTTTTTTCACTCCACAGATTGTAGAAGAGAAGTTGGATTATAACTGCTCACAAAGCACTTATTTTAAGTTGATATTTAATTGAAATAATAAAAAACAAAACAGGAATACATCATTAAGGGCCCGATAAAAAGTGGATCGCTAAATATCGCTTTCATGAAATCGCTAATGTATTACAAGTTGTCAGCAATGCAAATGCGGCCTTGTGTTCGCATTGCTGTGAAGCATTGTGCTCACGAGAACGCACTTCCATAGACTCCTATGGGAGACTAGTTCTGATGCCTTCAGAGACTGCATCAGAACCTAAGTGCAGAGAAGGGGTTAAGTAGTGCAGTGATGGCAGTAAATATAACTATATATGCATATGGTTATATACATATATATTTATGTGTTAATATGTGTTTATATAATTACAGGGAACACACAGTTCCCATAGACCACACTTTTCAGTGCCATTTCTTTTCTAACACCTCACTCCTGCCAACTCTAGCCCCAAAATACTGCTTAGTGCAGTTATTTTATTAAAAAATAGAGATGATGATATCTTTATCATTTAATAAAATACACACCACTGTAGTTTGGGGGCATTTGGCGAACATTTATAAAATTAACCAGAGATCTGATTAATTTGCCCATTTGCGGGTGCACGATAATTTAGTGCTACACTTGTAATCTAGACAGAATTGTTTTCTTACATTAGTATTGGGAATAAAGGAGAGTTTATGCTAAATAACATACCTCTTTCTGTTTTCTGTAAAAATGTAATACTTTACCCAGACTCGACTGATGAAAGTCACCAGGGATTTAGTGTGAAAATTTTTTTAGAATTAAAATAAATGACGGTACCAATTGTCATTAGCTGTAGTTTTTATGGGGTGCATATGATGGAATTTCTATAATTGTGCATACAATTCATAATAATTACATTTTTAAAGGGACACTGCAGTCAGAATTTTTCACCTGTGCAAATATCTACTGGATAAGTATTACTTGATCTGCCCAAGTCTTTCTTTTTATAGCAGTTGACAATATTTTTGTCTCAGGCTATCAGAAATGTACTTGGGTCAATAAGCGTTTTGCAGTGTATTTATGCTTAGTCCTTAGGCAGTTTTCAGTCATTGAGTGGGTAGTCAAGCAGAATGGGGATTTAATGAAGGGGTATTTAAGGGACAGTGCACACCTTGAGAGATTAATATAACATGTTTAGATATATGTAGTAAAACAATTTTGCAATATACTTTCACATTTTTTTATTATTTATTTATTTTTAAACTTTTTTTCTGTGTTTAGCTGCACACTACAAACTTCACAACTAACACTAATTGGATTCAGCAGATAATAAAGGCAAAACTGTTTATACTAACATAATGGCTGGCTTTGTCTTTCCCAGAAGCAAGCCTGGTTTGACTCCTCCAAATAAGGCAAGTGGTAAGCGTAGTTTGGCTCTTGAAAAACAATTGTGCATAGGTGGGTTGTGAAGCCGCATCCCTTTAGATTTCTGGGTTGTAATGTTAAACATGGTGGACAGGCAAATATAGGTATTACACTTCCTATCTGGTAAAGAATGTCAGTCTTAGAGAAGAGCCTGAGGCTGATGTTGGATCAAAATGAACAGAAGATTTGTATTGCACCTGGAATATGCCAAATGCAATTTTGTCTTGCAACAAAGGTAGTTATTAAAGTGCCATAAAACATTTTGACTTATGTGCATATTATAAAAGGGTCAACTGAGGTAAAACAGTGTTTGAAAAAAATATAAAAAAAAAGCTTTTAATAAAATTTTAAAAAAATCTGCAAAATTACTTACACTTTAGTGTTGCCAATTGCAGCTGCCCCCCCTATCAGTGTCCTACTCCAAACCTTGTGGTTTTTATATAACTAAGTGTGCATGTGAGGATACTTACTTATGCAAGCAAGGGGTGGTTGAGGAGGGAAAGCAGGTGCTGCAGTTGTTTGTTGCCAAGAGGTTTGCTCGTTCCCATGGGGATAATATCACATGCTTTGTGAAAGCTTCAGCATTATACTGTGCACTGCTTCAGTCAAGTGTCATGTGACTGTGTCCTCTACCTTGCATGTGCGCAATTGCATTCTGCTGAAGCTATGGCCTGGAAAGCACCTTCCATATATGGAAATGCCCAGGGGGGAGCTTGCGGCTAACAAAACTATGCCTGAATTAAAGGGGTTAATGGGGGTTGAAACAGAAATTGTTTTGCAGGTAAGCTTTGGCTGCATTACATATTTTCTTCTTAAAAGGGAAGAGTCCACAACTGCATTCATTACTTTTGGGAAATACAGACCTGGCTATCAGGAGAAGGCAAAGACACCCCAGCCAAAGGCTTAAATACCTCCCCCACTTCCCTCATCCCCCAGTCATTCCTTGCCTTTCATCACAGGAGGTTAACAAAGAAGTGTCAGAAGTCGAGATAGTCTCTCATGGAGGGTAGTACTCTTTGCAATGGGACTGGAGTTTTAAGTAATCCTGTCAGCCTCTCAGTGAGAGCATGGATGAAAGTTAAAGTCCAGAGATGCAGGGAGAGTTTTCCTGCGAACCCAACCAGCTCCTTGGTAATCAGCATTGACAAGTTTCGCTGCCTACCTTTCTTCACTCAAGTCGATGTCAGAAACGAGGCTACTATCTGTCACACTTGAAAGGCTGTGTTCCTGTTCCACGGCATAGATTCCGGTAAGATTGTTTCATTTTATTTCGATATTTGAATGTAATGTTAATGAAAGAAGGTAGGGTCCCAGTGGGACTCCTTTTATCTTAAAAGGAATCATGGGTTAATATCTCCTGAGGGGGGTTATTTAACAGGGGGGACTTTTAATCATGTTTGTTATATGGTTCTAACTGCAAATGTGTAGCTTTATACTTAGGCTCACGACCTTTACGGAACATAACGGCCTTCCAGATTGCTCGCCCTTTTCATGACTGGCACGGTGTACCTCATGACGGGTGCGGTTACGTTGTTTTTTACTTCCGTATGCTGTCTGTGGGCGACCGAGAGAGTCTTGTTTGTGGGTTGTCTGGTTCACAGGAGGTGGTGAGTGCCCCAGTCAGTGGGGGTGTTAAAGGGTGCCAGTTAGTTTTTTGTCATTTTTGTAATTCCAAGATTATGGAGGATTCTGATATGCGCGACATGGATGCCTCCGATATGGAGGATGTGCCTTGTGATGAATATGAAATGGCCCGGGTAATCAATGCCCATCAGTTATGTTCCGATTGCCATTCTAGAGTACTCTCTTCTCCCGAAGCAGGGAGCTTAGAGTGCATTGAGCCATCAGCCTTCAAGGTTTCCATGACCCGTGAAGCGAGTGCCCCAGTCCATTTCCCAGCTATGCAAGCAGGTGTCCCTATGGCCTTTAATCCTTTTCCAGATGGTGGCTTGTTTCCTACAGAGGTTACGGCACAGTTCCACATGGCCATTTCTATGGTGCTGAATCATTTATATCTCCCAAGTGAAGTATTTCTAAGATACTGTCCGTGTTCCGTTAACCAGGGCCTGACGAGTGTGGGATTGCCCGATTCAGTTCGGCCTTCTGGGGAAGTGTTGGCCCCTGAGGCTTCAGGGGCCCCTATCTCAGGTCCAGGGTCTTCAGTTGATCTGGCGAGTGATGATTTTGCCTTCCATTATAGGCTGCTCGCCTTCGTGTTCTTTTAAGAAATGTTTTGGCAATGTTGGAGGATCCCAGTCCTAGCAGACCAAGGGATCCGAGGCCTTAGAAGCTGGATGGCAAAATGGATATGACATTTGGGGATGAAGCTAATCTCCTTAACGTTGCCGTTTTTTGTTTTTTTTATGTTTTTCGGTTCCAGTTCTGAGCTTGGGTGAATGGGGTTTTTCATCGGCTGGTCCCGTTGTCATTCTCATTCACCTTGGGCGTTCACACGATGGGTGCAGCCTTCATTTTTTTTTCTTAAACTCATGTCTGTTAGATTTTCGTTTTTATCAACGTTCTTCTCTGGAACTGATACTTGAGATTTAAGTTGCGTGGGCACTTCCTCGGCAGTTGCGCACTTGTTGAACAATAGAATTATGTTTTTCTAGTTAATTTATCGATCCTTCGGGACAAATTTTCTTGGACCTTGGGCAGTTCTAGTGTGTCCTTATACTAGGCAGGTACTGGTCGGATACTTTTTCGGCTGTTACCAGGGTTCATGTCACCCTCGTGGTGCTGATTAATCCTGCTGGATTCTGAATGTCTTTTGGCCTATTCTATGGACTCCGGGCTCAGATACTACAGAAGTATGAGGCCTGTTGTTTAAATACAACCTCTCCGTATGGAGGGTTATGAGTGCCAATGTAGGTTGGTTGTTTGGGCTTCTCGCCTGGGATACGGATCTGTTTTTTACAGACATCATCTTGGTTCTTCAGATCCCCGGGGACTCAGAACCATTATTCCATTCATTGGAGTTGGGAGATGTGTGTGACTTATGTGGTCTGGTGTGCCGAGTGATTAATGATTTGCTTTTTCACTTCAGGTTCTTCCGGACACTGACTCTTTAGCCTATTAAGCATTTTATTGCAATGGCGGAGTTTCCTTACTTCCCGCCTTGGGTGGATCATATGGTCTGGATGCGCGGGCATGTTTTTTTTTTCGGCTCAGAGTTGTGTTACTCTCAGAGTTGGTGTGCAGAGGTTCCCTGCCCTCTGTGGGGAGCTGCGAAGCTCCAGCTTTTGCCTGCTTAACAAGATTTTGGAAGATAGATCCTTCAAGGATCTCTGTCTGTTGTCTCTTCTATTACCCTTGGTCTGACCATGGTATTTCCGTCCTTGTTGCAACTCTAGCCTTAGGGCTTGTCAGTGAAGATGCAAGTTCAGTTACGGAGGGTCGCCCTTCTGGGGTCAGGTAGTTGATCATTTATCCTTGATGCTCCATTAGGGGCTTCATGGGTGGTGTCTTCAGTTCAATTCTCTGGGATGATGAGCAGGGTACAGGATTCTCATTCACCTTTGGGTGTTAGTGGTTATCTTGCCTATGCATGTAGCACGTATTAACGCTTGCCTACGAGATTTCTTTGCAATCCAAGTGCCCTGGGTGCTGAATTGTTTCAGCCTTCATTGGGCCTCGTCAGTGGGGTGTAGCCATATTCTTCTAAGCACACTGAGCAAGGAGTCCACGTCTGGTGTACCCTTTTCCCATAGGGAGACTAAATATACACATAGAGAAGAACACTCACAGGAATTAACAACCGGCTCAATACCATTATTAGCCTGTTCTATGGTGATTTACCACCTGGGTGCAGCTTCTTTTAGCCCAGTAATGCTTTTCACAGAGTAGAACTTTCCTGTATTATATCAGTCTGATCCCGCCTATTACGGTCAGTCCAGCATCGAAATACCAGGCAATTCCTCTCTGAACAAGGAATACAGCAACCCCAGATTATCGTTTCGGCCTTCATTGGGCCTCGTCAGTGAGGTGTAGCAGTATTCCTCTAAGCACACTGAGCAAAGAGTCCACGTCTGGTCGCCCCTTTTTCCCATAGGGAGACTAAATACACACAGAGAGAAATGCACTCACAGGAATGAACAGCCAGCTCAATAACATTGTTAGCCTGTTCTATGGTGATTTACCACCTGGGTGCAACTTCTTTTAGCTCAGTAATACTTTTTCCCATAGGGAGACTAAATATACACATAGAGAAGAACACTCACAGGAATTAACAACCGGCTCAATACCATTGTTAGCCTGTTCTATGGTGATTTACCACCTGGGTGCAGCTTCTTTTAGCCCAGTAATGCTTTTCACAGAGTAGAACTTTCCTGTAGTATATCAGTCTGATCCCGCCTATTACGGTCAGTCCAGCACCGAAAAATACCAGGCAATTCCTCTCTGAACAAGGAACACAGCAACCCCAGACAATCATTTTAGCCTTCATTGGGCTCTGTGAGAGATGCCTGCCATTTTGCGGCTTAGGCTTTAGGTCCTTCTGATAGTTCCCTACTGGTCTTCTGGTGCATTTACCCTGTTCCTGTAGACTCCAGGTATCTTCACCTGGGTTGGCGATATGGCCGAGGGGTCTTGCCTCTATGGTAGGGTGGTTTTCCATTGTTTATTTCCCTTCTCTTCTAGAGCGGGGGTAGGGTTTTCGGGTTCGGAGTTGACCTAAGTATTTGGAGCGACCTGTGGGTCCTTGGTGGCTTGCCTTGTATGGGTCTTGTCCCTTCTTGCATTCCAGAATCCTGGAAGGAGAGTTGCGATGTAGTGACTGGTTCCTCTGCTCCTGTAGTGAGAGGCTGAGGGTTTGATCCCTATGGAGCTACTGCTATATGTTGTATTCTGATATATGGATGCTGAGGGTCTGAGGGCCTTTTGGGACATGTTTCCCTGTGTATGGATCTCTTTTTTTCGGGCCTTGTGTTTCTAGGGAGTTCGTCTCCCTGGGCCTTGTTATTGTATGACAACGGTGGGTTGTTCTATGTTCTGCAGAGTGGAATGATCCTTTGGATTTTTCATGAGAATCTGTTCTCCTTTTTGGGGGCAGATAGCGGTCCTTGTCTTGACCGGGTACATTCATGGGAGTCGTGATCTGTGGGGCTGACTCCTCGGAGGTTGTTTGGGCTTAATGGACTCTGGGACTGAGCGGTCTAGTTTGGCTTTGCCGGCGGTGTAACTAATATGCAGTTAACTGGGCTTCGGGTTTTCTACCATGTCGTCTATATTTTTTAGGGTATTGAGTAATCAGTGCCTCTCGAAGGTGCTGCCTTTTGTACCCACCCATTGTTTGCATTCAGTGTCCTCTAGCTTGGGTATTCTTTTCCCAAAAGTAATGAATGCAGCTGTGGACTCTTCCCTTTTAAGAAGAAAAAACATAAATTATGCTTACCTTATAATTTCATTTTCTTCTGAAGGGATGAGTCCACAGCTCCCGCCCGTGTTTTTATCTATGGAGTGGCTGTAATTTTTTGTGATCTATCTTTTGGACTTTCCACTTTATCCTTTTTTATACATTTAATTTATGTATATGTCTGCCAACTAATATATGTGACAGGTTATTTATTTATTTGAATCTGAATCATTTGCACTTGCAGGATATCTTTACACTGAAAATTAGGATATTTACGTGCCTTTTATTGTGATTATTGGAGCTTATTGTACATCTTTGCTCTTCTTGTACTCTTTATTAAGAGATACTTATTTTTATCATCTTCTAATATCTATATATACATACATTTTGTTATCACTTAGCGCCTCTTACAGGTACCTGTTTAGCTCCGGTTGCCATCTGTGTACTATTTGTCTATCGTAATTTTTTGTTCTTCTGGCACCTTTTTTCACCCTGATATTCTCCTACTGTTCCTTGTTCCCTCGGCAGAATGACTGGGGGATGAGGGAAGTGGGGGAGGTATTTAAGCCTTTGACTGGGTGTCTTTGCCTCTTCCTGGTGGCCAGGTTCTGTATTTCCCAAAAGTAATGAATGCAGCTGTGGACTCTTCCCTTCAGAAGAAAATGAATATATCAGGTAAGCATAATTTATGTTTTAGAAACTTACATTAGTTCATATTGTTTGGTGTCCCTTTAAGTCACATGTGAATGTAGTCTTAAAAAAACACATGCACCAATCAGGTAGCAGAGTATTACAATCTATAATGAGTCCAGGTGGAGAGGGCTTAAATGCAGTGCTAATTTTGGTGTGGTTGGGAAACCGGCTGTTAAGTGTTTTGATGGAGCCAAAGTTAATAGTCGTTTATGTAAGTAAGGTTAATTGCTGTGGGGATCCAAGAAGTGCAAGGTCAAAAGGAGCTGTGATTCCATGAAGATTGGAGTTAATTACAATGGGACCTAGTGTGATTAAGGCTTAATTGCAGTTCAGGGCTGATGAACTGGTTGGGAGTAATAGTGCTTCAGAAGGTTGGTGTGGGGTCCAGGTTTCATAAATCCTATAGATGCCAGTGATATTAGGTTTAATAGTGGTGAACCTGATTTGGTTATGGTTACATGTAGAGGCTAGAATAAGTTTCATGAGTGGTTAAGGAGGCAGGTTCAGTTAGTGTTAATTGTAATAAGTAAATAAACAAATTAGAGCAAGCATCATTGCAGCCAGAGGTTAAAAGCCACATGGCTGAAATACAATGTAATAATGTCCTTCTAACTGAAATGAATAGTTGTCACTATTCACTAACCCCTGGTAACCACTACTATGTTACCATTGTTTTCTTTGGCACCTGGATTTTGATTACCCACTAACTGATATTACTAGTAACAATTGTTAACAACATTCAATGACCCAGTTGCTATTAGTAGTAACTCAATAATGATCAAACTCTTTCACACATATTTTTGATACATCCTTGCAAGGAAAGAATTTGAGAGATCTTCAGAGGCAAAAAAGGCTTTTAGTATATGAGCTTGTAAAAAACGCTAGACACCAACAAGGAGCGTATTGTTCAATCCACTTATGAACCCATTTATAAAAGCATAAAATCTTATGATCATGAAGTAAATTTAGAATCATATGTGTATTCTGTGTATATGAGTTTATTTAGGAATAAATCTAAAATGAATGAAATGCTTATTTAATTCAGTGTTATATTTTACTGCATATACTTCTACTACTGACAGAGCAATCATCCCCTAATCAAATTGCTAAACTTTAATTAGCTAATTTCCCTTTCCTGAATCCTGTAATCGCCCTTTTAGTTCTGATCAGACCAGTTTGCAGCAACAACTTGCAGGACAAGCTAGTCTAATCACATCTAGTCTATTGTTCGACAACCAGTGTTACTCAGAAGGTCATATATGTTATTTAGAGGGGCACTGAATTCTTTAGAGGGCCATATTACTTTGTGTACTCATAAAATATATCTAAACCACTGTATGTGTGGGAGAGACTTATTAAAAATGGAAGGAAGTTGTTGAAGAACTGTAGGTGGTGTGTTGTTTAATACAGAGGATGTGTGTTTTCCATGTATAAAAATTGCATGTTCTTTCCTGCTTTGGAGCAAATTGATTGATGCCTCTTAGGAAGGCTCTAAAGAGCTGTATGTTGTTTATCACTGCTCATAGAGGTTATAAAAGAAGGATAGACCATGCTTCTATTCACATTGAAACATAGGTAGATTAAAGATCAAGATTCCAACAGAATTGTTAAATAGATAGATACATCTGACTGACAAAACTCAACCCAACATAATGCCAAGATTCAAACAGATTAGTAACTACCCCTTGTCAAAGCAACCAATTTTGAGGTCAGCTGCTTTGAAACCAATGGAGCC